>NC_041393.1:2542337-2559667 GCF_002162155.2 Triticum dicoccoides | reverse complement strand
GCCCTGCTCTCTAGGTCTCCCGCTATCTCTCTTAGCCAAGAAGATGAACTATGTAGAGTGTATATTTCCCATACATACAAAACGTCGCCCCCAAACGTGGCCCTGCTCTCTAGTTATGTGGTTCTCGCGCACTCACCTCACACACCACCCCCACTGCAAACAAGCACACTTTGTCTCCTTGTGCACCACTCTCCTCTTTCTATATCTCCCACATGCGGACCCGCCCCGGCTCCTTCCCTGCATACATATATGTCGTGACTCTTTGCATAGCTCCCTAATGTATAATCGTTCTCGATTTCGCACATTATTCTCTACACCATCTATTCTAGATCTCTCATGAAGTCGCTATCACACACACAATGACTCGCTTCCCTTGCGTCTCCGTTCATAGGCCAATTTCGGACAACATAAACATTGTCTCCCTATCTATACGCCATTTATGGACACAAACGACCCCTCTCCCCCCTCTCTTCCTCTCTCTCTCTCTCTCTCTCTCTCTCTCTCTCTCTCTCTCTCTCTCCGTCGCTAGCTCTCTCTTTCTCTCGCTCTCACACCCCTCTCCCACACACACACTCGATGTCTCTTCCAAATAGTCTGCTCCCCCAGCCCGCACCCGTGCTATCCCGCTACTACACATGTCACACCATTCCCCCTTCCCTTATACTAGGTTTACATCATCAGTGGTCTCTCTACTCCACGTACACTCTCTCTCACACACACACAAAGTCGTGCACAAACACACACAAACACACACAAACACCCATTTATCTGGATCCTCATCTCTCCCCATGTCCGCATGTGTATCTCACACACTAACTCTCTAATTATGTATATGTGTCTCCACGTTACACAACACAAAGCCCCATGTACATGTCTCTCTCTATCCTCCACACACATAGACACAAAGAATCTGTTATCATTGCCTCAGTCTCTAACATATCAGACACGCACACTGTCTCTCCCTCTCTCTCTCGCAAACACACTCATCAAGGGTTTCCTCGTGAATAACTTACCGTCTATTCATCAACAGTCGTGGCAGTACGGCGAACACGAGAAGTGAAAAAGAATAAATCTACACGTGCTTAGACCACCTAGTATGACTACTAGGACTAGAGCAAGCCAAAAAGCGCGCCGCCATCACCCCCTCCTTGTCGGCGTTGGGAAAATCTTTGTTTTACACAGTCGAGAAGTCATTGTGCTAAGGCCCCACATGCCGAGGCGTTGAATAGAATGTAGATGCTAGTTTACGGAAGCAAGTATCGATAATACGTTTGTATCTCCATACTTATATTTCTTCTCTTATAAAAAACCGAGGTGGTAATGATGGTATGTGTGCCATCTTGCAATATAGACCGTCCGATCTATATCCGACGGACGAGAATTAAACTAAAAGATACCCACACCCCTCTCCACATTTGTAGACAAGGCCTTCCCTCGTTCATCCCTCTCTCCAACAAACCTCATTGTTGAGCAATTAAGAAAGGAAGCCTCTGGAACAAACTGGCCTGGTGGCCGCTGCCGGCGTCGTCAATCCCCATGCCTCCGCTCAGTCCGACCACCAACCACCACTACACCCCACTCCTCTTCACATTATCTCATATTTCTCGAGATATCATTAGTTTTTACACATGGGATTACTCCCGCAAGGTTCAATCACAACAAGTGTTTTACAAAAAAATGCTTCTTGATGTTCCATGCAATGCACGGATCTTGCTAGTACTCCTACACAAGACTAAGTTGGTGATGCCGGTGTGTCTGCCATCCGTCGTTTCTGACCATTAGATCTACATCTAACGATTGTGAGGTAAGTTGTTGCCTTTTCTCACCAACATCCCACTTGTCTACCAACTTGCAGAAAAACCCATAATTAGTATCTTAAAACCAACCACATCCCTCCCTGACCTCACCAAAGCAGCCCAAGGAATATATTCTAATTGAAACATATGTATATCAAAATTAGAGTGTTTTGTACCAAGTTTGTGAATAAGTATTATTCTAATTATGATTCGTTGCAATAGACATGAACATTGCTAGTATTTCCAACCATGCATTTTTTTCCTATTATTCCATAGTTTCGAGTTTTCCATCAAGATATTAGTCACTCATGGTTGATATTTACTTTCAATCATGTACACATATGCACTATGTAACTAGCCTTGCTTATTGGCTTCCAAAGCTTAACTTTCACTCCTACTTACAATATGTAGAGTATCTAACAAAAAACTACCACTTTCAACCAGCCCTAGGAAGAATCTACTGTACAAAAAATAGCAAAAACATACCCAAAATTTCTTAATCCACGCCAAAAACTACTACCTAGTACTCCTACCGATTAGGTTCATTTAAACCCATTTATGACAGGGTTGGCCCACACGTCCGTGCTAACGAGGCAGCTTAAACCAACACATTTTGTTTGACCATTGACACAAGGGACCCACATCTGACCTTCTATCCTGTTATTCCCCCTCAAATCATTATTTTTCCTGAACATTACTTCAAACAGTACTGATGCGTGTTCGTCCGTGGCGCCGGTGATGAGCGAGTTTGCCGGCGATCCTCTGGACGAGCCGGAGGCCATGCTGGCCTCCGCACGTGTTGGCAGGCTGGCTCGAGCGTGACTCACGAGCGAGCAAGCCGCCGCGCTGGCCTTTGCTCGAGCCAGATGGCTGGCCTGAGCGCGGCGCGTGTGAGCAAGCCGCCGTGCTGCGTGCCAATCTAGCTAGCAAACCTTGCAGACAAGCAGCTGGACGGAGCTATCTTGGCTAGCTAGCGGCCGCGAGCGCCAGACGGAGCTGTCATCCGGGCTGCCGCAACTTGGGCTCCGCACCGTCGGCGGTTTTGACCTCGCCTTCTGCCGGTGGCGGTTGCTGCGTCCCATGGCTGAGGATGACTAGGTGGACGGGCCGGAGGTAGGAGGTCACTCGAGGATTTTTGTTGGTAAGAGCATGTACAATGGTTGATAAGGTAGTCTTATCTTAAGTCTGCCACGTATGCAAGTGGTAGTAGTTTCTTGGCATTGTAGTGGTTTCTTGTAAGGAACAATGTACATACTACTAGCGACAAAAGGCGATTCTAGGTTGCGTTGTACTCCAACGAGTACTACTAGTGGTCGCGGGAGTGTATACCTCGTTTTGTGGGTTTGATCCCGGCCGAATGCACGGCGGCCTTTGTTTTAAAATAGTACTACTACACTTTGCTGCGAGCCATATTTTACACGGTTCGTTTGAGTTTTGAAGTCGAATGGAAGTGCGGCCCCACAATCTGGGTGCACTGGATAGCCTAGGCACGTGAATGGGTTTTCCTTCCCAGCATCCCGTGGTTCGCGTGCTCGCCCTAGCCGCACCTGACTTGCAGCTTCCTCATCAGCTAGTAGCATATTTAAACTAGCTTCTCCCAATTAAGCCCGAGGAGCCGGAAAAGCCTAGCGGGGCATTGGGAACTGTGCAATATGGCTCCATACGTAAAGTACTCTACTACTACTCTGTAGCTTGTGGCATTGCATGCATGGACTTCACTCCATTATCGGCTCCACTATAAAAGAAATTCCTCGACGTGTTTTTTTAAACGGAGGCAAAAGCTTTGCTTCATCTCATTCATAAAGAAGGAACTACTAACAAAGTTCGACGAGATCCATTACACCTCCACAAATGGAAGTGAAAAGCCTAGTCTGGCTGTATCAAATAACTCAAATGTTCTGCCCCCGCAGTAACCGTCGCTGATAAACAGGCTGCTAGTGTGTGCGTGAGAGGAGCGGCTGAGCAGGCCAGCTACTCCTACCTGAGAGGAGCGGCTGAATATAGCACCGAGAGTACCCACTAGGCCACTACGCAGGTGTACTTCCCCTGCATTGATAGTACAGCGATGGTTCTAGAGAACAGTAGTACCCTCCACTTCCAACTGTAAATCCTTGGCCCTGAGATTCAAGAGTTCAAAACTGGTGCACTATACTACACTAGACTAGAAGTACAGTACATCGCAGTACTAGTTGAGAAAAATAGTACTGGTACTGCTACAGTACGAGTACGTACTCCTCCGTCACATAATGTAAGACATTTTTTGACACTAGTTGGCGTGTACAAAAAATGGCAAAAACATACCCAAAATTTCTTAATCCACGCCAAAAACTACTACCTAGTGCCAAAAATTTCTTACTAGTGCTATTATTTACAGTATAATGCAATCCCATAATGTTCCATAATGCTAGTACTAGTAGTAAATAATAGCCTCACCCCTTCGCTGAGGAACGATCTACAGTTGGAAGGGACGAGGCCCTGCGGTTACTACGCTCTTATCTCCTCCTCGTCAGTTCCCCTCCCCCTGAAGAGAAGGCAGTTCGTCGCTGCTCCCATGGATTCGCCAGGAGGTTCTCCTCCTCGTCGGGGCTGGGAGACCTTGGACGATGATCCTCTGGGAGAAATCGCACGCCGCTCCGACGTTCTCACCACCGAAAGACTCAATTCTTCTTGCACCAACTTTTTCAAGACGCTGCTTAAACAGGCTTGGGAAAAGGCCGTGCTTGTTGGTCTTCCATGCGTCCTCGAGGAGAAGGTTCTTCTATGGGACAATCATTCGAACAGTCCACCACTTCCTGGCCATGGTTGCACTTTGACTCCGCTAGAGTTGCCGACGTTGACAGGTAGTCGGATTTTGTCCGATGAGCAGGTCAGTAATGGAGTTTGATCATGTAGTACTTAGTTATTCCATTTCCATCCCGTAATTTCTCTGCTTCCCACCGTCTTATATATAGGTCTGGGTCGGTGCCAATGAAGATTGGCATGCATACCTCCGGCCGGATACCACCATCATTTTGCACAACATCCACAGCAGTGCGACCGTTCCGGTAGACCCCTTCTCCACCATTGGGATCGGCCTTCCGGACTGGCTGGGCTTGAATACGTATGATGATGCCTACATGAGATTGAAGAAGATAGCAATTGCAGACCCGCCGACAAAGCGACACGGCTACGGCAATTACTATCTCATCGTGGTATTCGACATAAGGATGGCCATCAATGCAAGATGCAGTAACGGCAGAGGCTGGCGCAAGTTGGCGACGGCAGATTTGTACCCCTAGACGTTCGAAGACGCCGTGCGCCATCTAGGCCGCATCTTCACGATGACAAGCCAGGGGACTTGTTTCATATGGTTGCCATCCTACGGTACGAGAGATTACAAACGGAATGCACAAACCATCATTTGCATCCCTAACGGTACTCCATTATTTTGCAGGGACCAGTCATCCTCCGATCAAAATAAGATCGCCGATCCTGGATGTGCATTTGCATCCGCGATTCGGTCTAACCTAGAACCTTGTAGCTGACTTTGGCATATTGGGATCAACTATCTTAGCAGTCGTTACCCATGGTACCACTGATGTGCAACATGGTCACACAATCTACCATGATCGGACCGTCACCATCTACCCAGGTATTCCATTTTTTAACCCTCTCGCCTTCTCTTTCATTGTTGTACTAGTAGTATACTTAGTAGTACTAGTAGGAGTACTTTTTACCTTGGAGGACGCGTATAGCTAGCTAGGCCCTTGAAGACTTGAACCCACTAGCCGCCACCATTTTTATTTTCCATGTCTTACTATCTCATCCATGTAGCCAAGAGTGGCTATATATAATAAGCCGGTTATTTTACTTCCTCTATACCGGAGTAGTACTATTTGCTGCATAGAATTACTAAGTGCCATATTTGAGCACAACATTATTATGCATGGACCTTGACTATGTACGTCACCATGTGTCTAGATCTGGGATGCCGCGTGTACCAGATGAACGGTGCCGAGTTCGACCCCCGTGATGCTACGTGGGTGCCGAGGAACACTCTTGGAGAGTACTAGCTTTTCATCGAGGACAGCTACCCCATTGTGAAGCGGATGCCACCTTCCGTGCACGACACAGAAGGCCCGCCATTCATGAAGCATGGTTGTGTCTTCATTGCGCACTGCCGGATGAACGACACGCTATCCCTGATTTATGCTGCTTCAGCTTGGATGAGTCTCCATCTTGTGGAACCGGAATAGAAAGCTACAACAATGATTCCCGTTGCCCACCACTATGGATCGTACCATCCATGAAGAACACCTGGGACTGGAACCTGGAGGAGGACATGCATGTAGCCCATCTATAATGTGTAAGTGGAGTACGGTAATTGTGAACGGTAACGCTGTGAATATATGTAGACTAGTCGTGCACAAATTTATCACATGAATTGGAGATGAACTTGTGTGGCACACTGGCATTTGTCCTTTAGAATTTATTACTAGTAAATGTGTTATGTGTACGTGCAACTTGTGTGGTTGTTGCACGGGCTCCAACACGCTCTTTGAGAAAAAAAGGTGGCACAACTTTGGATATACGTGACGTGGCGGCATCATACAGTAGCATCGTTTGCTATAGTTGTAGTACACTCCTACTAGGACGACAAATCCTATAAAACCTTGCGCTTGGCTCTTTGCCTCTTCGGGAGGTTCAACAGTTCGTACTCGTGTGAACCTTGCACTTGGCTCTTCGCCTCTTCGGAAGGTCCAACAATGATGATACTACAGTACAATATGCTTCTGGCAATCTGACAACGATTGAACTGCTGCACGTCCACCGCGAGGGCGAGGGCGAGGGAGAGGGAGAGGGAGAGGGAGGGATAGGGAGAGGGTGTTGTAGTCAAAACCCTCTCCTCGTCCTACGAACCACCGCGCGCGTGGGCGAGGGAGAGGCGTAGTAAGCAAGCTTCTCCTCATTCGGCGAGTTGACGGGACACATCAAAGGAGTACTAGTACTAGTAGTAGTCCATACTGCGTCCTTTCCGATTAATATGGCTTAATTTGAAACGAGAAAAATACACTGGCGGTCAACGTATGTAACAATACGCTCTTTACGGTCACTATATATAGTTTTGCGGTGATTATACGATCACTAGCTCATTGTAGAGCACCGTATTGCACCCTACTGACCGGCCACATAGTCGACGTGGCACTTTGTTGACTGGCTAAATTGTCACCTGGTTTCTAGGTCCCACCTGTCAGTTGGCAGAGCAAAGAAATCAGTTAAACAAAACTTTACGCAGGCGCGACACGAGTCCAACCCTTGCGCGCGAACCGCCCTGGCTGTGTATGTGAGTGCATGCACGTGTCCTCCCTCGGTCTTCCAACAAAGAGTGTACATCGGCTACAAAACAAAGAGTGTGGTACATAATGTACATCTACACTTCCAATGCATTTAGCCTTTAATCTAAATCGATATTGATTGACTAATGCACCAACTTGTGCTGTAGGTATAGGCTACATGTCTATCCTTAATTACAGCATGCAACGGCCTTCATTTAATCTTATTATCTCAATGGTCGCATGCACACATAAGTCTGCTACTTTTGGGCATTAATTATGCCCTGGTCAATGTGTAAATCTCTAAATGTACAGTCTTTCACGGACGTAGGGAGTAGGTTGAGCACTTGAGCGTGAGCTGTGTGTGTTGCGTCGTGTGCTAAGTGCCGCATGGGTGCGTGAGTGTTGCGTGCGTCCATGTGTACGTGTGAGTGTTGCATGTTGCATGCATGCATGCATGCATGGGGCTTACTCCCTGCCATTGACATGTTCATATTTCGAGCTTCCTTTGTTCCCTCCATATGGTGATACTCCCTCTGTTCCCAAATAAAATGGAGTAAAAGCCTCCCTCTGTTCCCAAATACGGAGTATTTGTCTTTCTACCGATTCCAACAAGTGACTAGGTACGGAGAAAAATGAGTGAAGTGAGCGTAGAGGCATAGGGATACTATAGAAAGGAAGTCCTCGCGATCCATTATTCCCCATCTCGGTCAGGGAGAACTATTCGACTAGTCTTCGCAGTGAAAAGTGACAATACACGCTGTAGCGGATGGGACACATAATTAATAAGCTGAACCAGCGTGTTGTTGTTATTAAATCAGCCTTACCCAGTACTGCCATCATGTTTGCCAGTAGAGCATGCTTCCGCAAATACGCATACGCACCTCTGTCCTCCATTAACTGACATATGGGCCCTCTTGTGGTAGACCCACATGTCATCGGTGTAACTATTTACACTCCAAAGGATGGTGCCTATATCCTGGTAGTACTATTAGTAGAGTTGAGATTTAATGCACTTCCCCATTGTCGGCCGCACACCATTTCTTCTCCTTCCTCCTCTCTTCTTCTTCCTCCTCTCTTCCCCATTGTCGGCCGCACACCATTTACCCCCGCTCACTGCTCGCCCGCCCGCGCCATCTTCCTTGGTAGCTCGCGCGTACCATATCCCCCCGCTCACTGCTCGGCCACATGAGGAGAAGCTTCTTTGCTCGCCCGCCCAAATCCACTTCCCCGCTGGCTCGCAGGCACCAAAAACCCCAATGACAAAACCGACGGACACGCAGAGCCGCGATTGGAATTCCCTCCCCGATGTTCTCTTGGAGCAGATCTGTAGTCGTATGGACCTACTCAGCACCGTCCGTCTGGCCGCATGCTCGGTGTCTTTGTACCGTCTACTCGTCTACAACCGGCCGACTCTTTTCAAGACACCCTGCTTGCTGATGCCCAATCCTCGCACGTGTCCCAGACACCGACTTGACGATCCTACGGAGGTTGCCGTGGTGCCCCTCGGCATGCTACCACTACCCGCCCACCTATCCTTCATGCGCGGCCACTACTGGGCGGGCATGAAGGCCAACTGGATCGTCCTCATCCACCACACCGGTAGTCCGTGGCGTCTTGTGGATATCTACACCCAGCGAGAGATCACTCTTCCATCGTTGGATACTGCCGACATCGAGCCTCGCGGCCCGCCGGACACTCCTGCCTACTACGCACGAGACGCGTCAAGCTTTTGGCTCGACCTCTGTTTGCAGAAAGTTGTAATCTGTGAAGTGCCCACACCATCAGAAGACTACATGGATTACAAGCTCATTGCCTTGTTCAACATGGGATTAGTCTATCTAGAATCCGGTCGCCATACATGGTTATGGCTCATCATCAATCCTGTTGAGGCAACATTTCTGTCTGATGCTATAGTGCACGATTCCATCGTTTACGCGGTCGACGCACAGATTGGCTGCCTATACTGGTGGAATCTATCGTCGTGTCATTGTTCTATCTCATCTCATCTTTACCTTATGAATACGACTGATTGTTCATTTGTTACAAATTTAGAATGCATAGCATGTCTACAACCACATCATTGCTATATGTTCCTCTCATTTCCTAGATTTTTATGACCACACATGTTATTGTTAGAGTTGATATGAGAACAATTGGCATCTAATGAATGTTAGAATACATATTATGAGCATGACATCATGATTGCTATATGTTACTCTCGTTTACAAGATTTTTATAACAACGCATGCTATTGCTTAGAGTTGATATGAGATCAGTAGTAGTAAGTGCTATGGTAGAATATGAGTAGGCGCTGTCATAGCTGTTTTCCTCTCATTGTTACATGATGTTTGAACCATGACATGTTGCTAGAATATGAAAGCCATTGGCTTATTTTTTTAACTTGGGGTATGATTATGACCACAACATTGCAATTCTCTGTCTATGATATGTGCCACTGTTATAATAATCTTAATTCCACACATACTCTGAACATGATTGTTTATTTTTGTCCTTTTGGTCTCCAATTTGAATTGTTGCACCAGACGCAAATTCGCTGGCCTTCATGATTCCAGGACCTGGAATCATACCAGCTGATGGGTGGTGGTGTATCGCTTGTTCAGCTGACGGCGGTCATTTGATGCTCACTCGCACGTACCAAATTGACCAAACCATTACATCAAACCACATGCAGTACAATGCGTGGGGCGTTCGTGACATTGATGGCTATGGCTGCTTCGTGTTCGAGAAAAATCCCAGCTCCGTTGGGCCAGGCGTATTCAACTGGAGGCGGGTTTACAGCCTCGGCAACCACTCCTTGTTCCTCGGGCTCAATTATCCGATCATCCAACCAATCATCAATCATATCACCGATGATGATTACTGTGCTATGCAAGTTCCATTCATGAGGGGGGGGGGGGTGTGTTTACACATCATACCATGGGTTTCATGAATCACCATATCCAGAGATTCGTCGACACAACTTGTTGCCAGGTAATCTTCAGTGTGTGAAAGGCATCAAGCTTCCATGCAATGGATGGCTTTTGCAAACCCGACATGCGGCGATGTGGTTCATGCCAACAGCAAATATGCACAACTTGATTCGTGCTGATATCTAGACCGAGCCATGTATTCTGCTGCTATAGCACGACCCTCTTTTATTGGATATTATGTATTGTTGTTAGTTTGAAGCACTCTCTGGTTTGAAGGATAGATACCTTCCTAGGATCAAGTGCATCCTAACTCACCTGCGTAGGATGTACTGATAATGATGATGGAGATGCTATGCAGAAGCCATAAATATATATATCAGTTAGGCTTCAAGTGCGTGCTTGTTAGTTAAACCTATGTATAAATTGTGACACTAAATACGACTAGTAAGTAGTACAGTAGCAGTACTAGTATACGTCGGTAAAATTATTCATCATGTCCACACATTGAATTGACGTGACAACACGCTGCACGTGAGGTGACACAAGAATCCCAGTGGCGTGTTCGGGTATTCTAAACTTCAGATTTGGAGTACCACGGATCAGGAGCTGATCGAGCACCTTGAGGCCAAAGTGAGTGCTGACAGTGCGAGATTTCAGTCTCTCATCGATTTGTTCATACCAACCATCGACAGCGAGCACATCATATGCTACACCCAGCCTGAGAAACTTCCAGGTAAGACACCGATCTGCCGTCTACTTGCACAAACATACTCCTTTGTTTATAGCTCTATTTTTCTTTTTAGACGCAGAGCTGGTGAAGCAATTACAATTTGACAGTAAATAAAAAGTGAAACAAGTGACTGCAACATGCCAAAGATGTTATGAAAATGCCAACTATGTACACTAAAACCTGTATTCCAAAATACTGCAGGTATCACACTGAGGGGCCTAAGGAAGCAATTCTTCCCGCGCAATTCCAGGGCATTCAAAAGGGGCACGTGGACGCGTCGCAAGATACAGTCGGAGTGCGGCATGCACGCGATGTGGCACAAGACCGGCAATACCTTGCCAGTGATGGTCAACGGCCGACAGATGGGCAGCAAAAAAGGTTCTGGTGCTGCACACCAACAAGAACTTCGACCAGCAGAGGACCAACTGGGTGATGCACCAGTACCACCTCGGGGACCTGGAGCAAGAGAATGAGCGGGAACTGGTCCTCTGCAAGATTTTCTACCAGACGAACAGTAGGGCCAGGAGTAAAAAGATTATAAGTTAGTTAGGTATTGGTAGTTGTACTACCTTCTCATCCGCAAGTTGGTATTGTTGTTAACGATCTTTTGGTATGAACTTGCATTTGCTTCCAACCATCATGCCGAGGGTCGGCGTGGATATAAAGCTGAATCATTTGTTTGGAAATGAATTTTCAGGCACCTGATTTTTATTTGATGGGTAGCATAAGCACCCGCCGTTCGAATTCCCAGTTCTCCAATTTTTTCGAAACAAGTGCATGCACTTATTATCACGATAAAGAAACAATATCCGTGTTGCATCCCAGTTATCAGTCTGTACTTGCAGAATTCTCCCGTTTATTGAGCACATATATTGTTTTTTCAGGTCGAGCAAGTTTCAACCAGGCTGCAGACTGCCCAGGGTTGCTTTTGTTTTTAACAGGCCTAGCCCATGACGACAATGGGGCACAAAGATCCAGCAGGTATCTACTGGCCTCTGGCCCGCCAGTGTTAGTTATATTTTGTCTTACAACATCCGCAGGTAGTTATTTTTTACTAAATCAAACACACAACCCAGTTCTATTTTCCTCTTGAAACGCATGTCCTACATCCGTTTTCTAATCTCTACCTATAGTTTTACTAGTTAATATACACATATCATTATATTGAAAACACATGAAATTCCCTTTTCATATTTACATCCTTATTTTTGTTGTTTTTTCCCACCCAGCGCTGATTTTTTTACCACTTGTTTTCCCTTAAACCAACTCAATTGTCCCACGTCTTATTTGCTCACAAAAACAAAACGATCTTTTGGAAATCAATAAGTTCTTAAAAAATGTTTATCATTTCGGGATTACAACAGTTCAGACTCTATCGAAATATGCAAAATAAGGTTGAAATTTTTGACCATGGTCCTGGGCAGAAAATGGGCTGTAATAAATTACTTAAGAGTTAGCAAATGGGCTGCAAATTATAAAATAGCAAATGGGCTTTATGTTGTCTGCCACAGATTTGGAGGCTGACTTGTGGGCCTACCAAGTTCAAGCGTACACAAGGTTTCGCAAAAAAGAAACTTAGTCAACAATCGACTCTTCCAGCGTCAGAACATTAGATGTCAATCTAACGGCAATCGTGCTTCTTCAGTCTCTGAACTTCCTGCCCCAGCTGCCCAAACCAGCGCCGTCGGAACTGCCTGCTCCCACCTCCCGTGGCCGGCAGTGCCGCCGGGCACGCCTCACGGCCCCATCATACTCGCATCCCTGGCCTATCTATCCCTCTACTCACCCACACCTCCTGTTATTTTACGGTGATGGCAGCCGAACCAGTCAACCCTCGTACTCTCCACCGCGTGGGCAGCCACTGCCGTGTCTTCCCCGGCTCCGTGTCAGTCCCTTTGTAGGCCTCGCCGTCGTCCACCGCCCCGGTGCTCTCGGCATGGCATGGTCAACGATGTCCATCCAACGGCCGTAGTGCTTCTTCAACCTCTAGTCTTCTTGCCCCAGCCGCCCAAAGCAGCGCCGGTCGTGCCGCATGCTCCTGCCTCCCGTGGCCGGCTGTGCTGCCGCAGAGGCCTCACCATCCCGATACTACTCCCACTGCTAGCCAGGCCATCCCTCCACTCACCCACTCCCCCTGTTATTTTGCGGCGATGGCAGCCTCACACCGCAGCCGAACCAGTGAACCCTCGTGCTCCTCTCCGCGTGGGCATCCACTGCCGCGTCTTCCCCGACTCTGCATCGTCCCTTCCTAGGCCTCGCCGTCGTCCACTGCTGTGGTGCTCTCGGCGCGGCGTGTTCAATGTGGTCAACGACCGACTACCATCGGAAGAGTACTGTACGTGGAGAGGCTGACAGCTGGGTCCACGGGAGCCGCAAGGAAGTGCCTCCTTATTACGCGCAAAATAATTATTCCTCCACCTGACAGCAGGGACCCACCAGACGGGCCACCAGTATTTCGCGGAAAAAACGTTTCCCCCCTGACTGCTGGGACCCACCGGACGGGCCACCATATTTCGCGAAAAAAACGTTTGCCCCTGACTACTGGGACCCACCGGACGGACCACACTATTTCGTGAAAAAAACGTTCCCCCCGCTGTCAGCTCGGACCCACCGGAAGTGCCTCCTTATTACACATAGAAAAATGAATACCCCCCTGCTAGCTGGGACCCACCATGGTGGGAGGCTGACTTGTGGGCATACTAAGTTGACGGGGACGGAGGGCTTTGTCAACTTAGTCAATATGAACGATTCTAGCTCCAGTGACCGTATGATGTCCATCCAACGGCCGTCGTGCTTCTTCAATCTTTGCTCTTCCTGCTCTAGCCGCTCAAACAAGCGCTGGCAGGACTGCCTGCTCCCTCCTCCCCGTGGCTGGCTATGCTGCCGTGCATCCCTCACCGCCCCACCATACTCCCATCGCTGGCCTAGCCATCCCTCTACTCACCCACACCTCCTGTTATTCTCCGGCGATGGCAGAAGAACCAGTAAACCCTCGTACAGTCATACTCCCCTCTGCGTGGGAAACAACTGCCGAGTCTTCCCTGCATCCGTGTCGTTCCCTTCCTAGGCCTCGCCGTCGTCCACCGCCCTGGTGCTCTCGGCGTGACCTGGTCAACATGGTCAACAACCGACATGCATCCTTATTACGCACCAAAAAATGAATACCCCGTGCTAGCTGGGACCCACCAGAGTGGGTGGCTGACTTGTGGGCCTACTTAGTTGACGAGGACAGAGGGCTTTGTCAACTTAGTCAATATGAACGATTCTAGCTCCAGTGACCGTACGATGTCCATCCAACGGCCATAGTGCTTCTTCAACATCTGGTCTTCTTGCTCCAGCCGCCCAAAGCAGCACCGGTCGTGCCGCGTGCTCCTGCCTCTCGTGGCCGGCTGTGATGCCGTGGAGGCCTCACCGGCCCCTACTACTCCCACCGCTGGCCCGGGGTATCCCTCTACTCACCCACACCCCCTATTATTCTGCGGCGACAGCAGCCTCACGCCACAGCCGAACCAGTGAACCCTCGTACGCCTCTCCGCGTGGGTATCCACTGCCGCGTCTTCCCCGGCTCTGCGTCGTCCCCTTCCTAGGCCTCGCCGTCGTCCACCACCTTGGTGCTCTTGGCGCGGCGTGGTCAATGCGGTTAACAACTAAGTTCCATCAGAAGAGTACTCTACGTGGAGAGGCTGACAGCTGGGTCCAAGGCCATAGCCCAATTTTTTTGTGATTTGCCAAGTAAGTCGCTTTGTCAGGCCTGTTGGGCTGCAAATCTTTCAAGATGAGGAGAGCTTCATTCGGCTGGCCGAGTAAATGGCCTATCAGTAATGAGAAATGGGTTGTACATTTTTAAAACACATCAAACTGGCAATTAGTTTCAAATATCTTTTTTTCATTTCGAGATTTTAAATTACATTATTTTTTATGCGTGGAGAATTTGTTGGATTTTATATTAATATACATTTATTTTTAAAATCAGTTTGAATGTGAGTCAAAATTTCGGGATTAAAAACAGTTCGGACCGCACCGAAATATGCAAAATTTCGCATAATTTTTTAACCGTGGCCACAATATGGGCTGTAATGCTAACAAAAAGAATATGGGCTCCAAAAAACCTTAAGAATTAGCAAATGGGCTGTAAATTATTAGAAATAATGGCAGATGGGTTGTATGTTATTTTCCAGAGATTTGAGGCTTCCCTAAAAAAAAGGTTGACGCACAAGCAGTGACTGTTGGATGTCCATCCAACGGCCGTGTGCTTCTTCAATCTCTGCTCTTCCTGCTCCAGCCGCTCAAACAAGCACCGGCGGGACTGCCTGCTCCCTCCTCCCCGCGGCCGGCTCTACTGCCACGTAGGCCTCACCGCCCCACCATACTCCCATCGCTGGCCCTAGCCATCCCTCTACTCACCCACACCTGTTGTTATTCTCCCGCGACGGCAGACGAACCAGTAAACCCTCGTACAGTCGTACTCCCCTCTGCGTGGGAAACAACTGCCGAGTCTTCCCTGCCCCGTGTCGTTCCTTTCCTAGGCCTCGCCGTCGTCCACCGCCCTGGTGCTCTCGGCGCGGCCTGGTCAATGTGGTCAACGACCGACATGCATCTGAAGTGGACTGTACGTGGAGAGGCCGACAGCTGGGTCCACGGCCGCACGCAAGGAAATGCCTCCTTATTACGCGTAAAATAATGATTGCTCCACCTGACATCAGGGACCCACCAAAAGGGCCTCTGTATTTCCTGAAAAAAATGTTACCGCCGCTGACAGTTCGGACCCACCAGCTATATCTTCGCACACAAGGAAGTGCCTCCTTATTACGCACAAAAAAATGAATACTCCACCTGTTAGCTGGGACCCAGTATAGTGGCATGCTGACTTGTGGGCCTACGAAGTTGATGGGGACGGAGGGCTTTGTCAACTTAGTCAATAATATGCACGATTCTAGCTCCAGTGACCGTACGATGTCCAATCAACGGCCGTAGTGCTTCTTCAACCTCTGGTCTTCTTGCTCCAGCTGCCCAAACCAGTGCCGGTCGTGCCTTGTGCTCCTGCCTCCCGTGGCCGACTGCGATGCGGCAGAGGCCTTACCCCCCCCTACTACTCCCACCGCTGGCCAGGCCATCCCTCTACTCACCCACACCCCCTGTTATTTTGTGGCGACGGCAGCCTCACCCTCGTACTCCTCTTCGAGTGGGCATCCACTGCTGGGTCTTCCCCGGCTCTGCGTCGTCCCCTTCCTAGGCCTCGCCGTCGTCCACCACCGTGGTGCTCTCGGCGCGGCGTGGTCAATGTGGTCAACGACTGACTTCCATCGGAAGAGTACTGTGCGTGGAGAGGCTGACAGCTGGGTCCACGGCGGCCGCAAGGAAGTGCCTCCTTATTATGTGCAAAATAATTATTCCTCCACCTGAAAGCAGGGACCCACCGGACGGGCCACCAGTATTTCATGAAAAAAACGTTTCCCCCTGACTGCTGGGACCCACCAACTACATCTTCGCATGCAAGGAAGTGCGTTCGAGCAAAAAAAAACGATTTGCCCCCTGATTGCTGGGACCCACCAGCTACATCTTCACAGGCAAGGAAGTGTCTGACAGTCGGCACCCACCTGGTCGAAGCGTACGTAGTGTTGTCATTCTGGTCGCGAAAGTGTACGTACATATTGGTCGATGTAGAGGCACACACGTGTCGTAGTAGAGGCGTGCACGTGTCGATGTAGAGGCATGCACGTAGCATGTACACGTACGTACATCGGCAAGGGTGCAAGAAAGAAAATACGGCCACGTACGTACATACGGGCAGGGTCTCGAACGCCTACTCGCACATACGTACATGGCTGGGTCGGAACGGAGAAACAGCGTCGTCGTCGTGTTCACGGGGAGGCAATGGAATGTGTCGTGTTCATGGGGAGGCAACGGAATGCGTCGTGTTCATCGGGAGGCAACAGAACACGTGGGAGCCAACCGGCTTGGACGGAACAGACGATGGAAACGAGGCCTGGCGTACCGCACAATGGAGGAAACGGACCTCCTACGTTCGGAACGGGGTCCTGTTGATCGGGAGGGGTGTGGCGTACCGCAAAATGGAGAAACGGACCTCCTACCGTCGAAACAGGGGTCCTGTTGATCGGGAGGGGTGCGGCGTACCGCAAAACCAAGGAAACTGACCTCCTACGGTCGAAACGGGGGTCCTGTTGATCGGGAGGGGTGTAGCGTACCGCAAAACGGACGAAACGGACTTGTGTTGGAGCGCTACGGTCAAAACGGGGGTCCTGTTCATCGGGAGGGGTGTGGCGTACCGCAAAACGGGACTCCACAGGATACTGTTCATCTCCACCGTCGACCTCCTCCAGCCTCCACGGGCTCCTATTCATCCAGCCTCCACCACGCGCTACTCCACCGTCTACTGTTCAACCACCCCTCCACCGTCTACTGTTCATCTAGCCCTCCACCATCTACTGTTCATACAGCCCTCCACACCACGGGGTCCTGTTCAACCACCCCTCCACGGCCACCCCTCCACCGTCTACTGTTCATCCAGCCCTCCACACCACGGGTTCCTGTTCATCTA
>NC_041393.1:2525346-2541947 GCF_002162155.2 Triticum dicoccoides | reverse complement strand
CAACGCTCACTATTCATCCATCGATTGGATTCAGTTAGCAGCAGTAGCGAAGGAATCGCTCCATCAGGTTCAGTTAGCAGCCGTCGATCGATCGCTCGGGTTCAGTAACGCGTAGCCTGTAGTGTAATCGCTTGGGTTCAATTAGAGCCCAATGCCTCGCTTGGGTTCAGTTAGAGAAAACACCTCGCACATATGTGCCTACCTGTACGAGAGAAACGCGCATCGCTCTCCCACCGTAACCGGCAACTACCCAAAATTTTCCTCCCCCTCGCTTCTACCACGGTTTTTTACGTCATGGACGGCCCAAAGAATGTCATGCAGCTACGTCTTCGGCCCGCCCAGGAAGAAAAGCCCATTTTCTGTCATGATTTTTTGTCATATAAGTAGGAGCCCACCACATCTATGATGATACCGGGTTTTGTCACAATTATCGTCATAGAAGTGTCATATGTATGACAAAAAAAAATTTCGTTTGGCCCAAAATATCACGGATGTGTCTTTTTTTTGTAGTGAGTGAAGCGCCTTTGGTGAGTGCAACTTGGTAAGGAAACATTTATATAGTGTGCTGAAATTTTCTGTTATTTGTTACTATGGAAACTAATTCTTTGAGGGGCTTGTTTGGGGTATCTTCACCCCGACCAGTAGAGCAAAGAGTTTCTCCTCAACCTACTGAACCTATTGAAAATATTTACTTTGATATTACTTCGGGTATGATAGAGAAACTGCTAGCTAATCCCTTTGCGGGAGATGGAACATTGCATCCCGATTTACACCTTATCTTTGTTGATGAAGTTCATGGATTATTTAAGCTTGCAGGTATTCCCGATGATGTTGTTAAGAGGAAGGTCTTCCCTTTATCTTTGAAGGGAGACGCATTGACATGGTATAGGCTATGTGATGATACGGGATCCTGGAATTATAAACGATTGAAGTTGGAATTTCACCAGAAGTTCTATCCTATGCATCTTGTTCATCGTGATTGTAATTACATATATAATTTCTGGCCTCGCGAAGGAGAAAGCATCGCTCAAGATTGGGGAGGCTTAAGTCAATGTTATATTCATGCTCCAATCATGAGTTCTCAAGAGATATGATTATTCAAAAAATTTATGCTCGGCTTTCTCTCAATGATCGCACCATGCTTGATACTTCCTGTGTTGGTTCTTATATGCTGAAGACTACTGATTTCAAGTGGGATTTATTTGAAATAATCAAACGCAACTCTGAAGATTGGGGTTCCGACGATGGTAAGGAGTCAGGTATAACACTAAGTTTGATTTTGTTAAATCTTTTATGGATACCGATGCTTTTCGTGGATTTAGCGCTAAGTATGGACTTGACTCTAAGATAGTAGCTGCTTTTTGTGAATATTTTGCTACTCACATTGATCTCCCTAAGGAGAAGTGGTTTAAATATAATCCTCCCATTAAAGTAAAAGTAGTTGCACCTATTACAGTTGAAGAAAAGACTGTCACTTATAATGATCCTATTGTTCCTACTACTTATGTTGAGAAACCTCCTTTTCCTGTTAGGATAAAGGATCATGCTAAAACTTCGTCTGTTGTTCATAAGAGTAATACTAGGACTTATACACCTCCTGAGCAAATCAAAGTTGAACCTAGTATTGATATGGTTAAAGATCTCTTGGATGATAATTTAGATGGGCATGTTATTTATTTCTGTGGTGAGACTGCTAATATTGCTAGACCTGATGCTAAGATACATAGACCTATTGTAGGCATGCCTGTTATTTCTGTTAAAATAGGAGATCATTGTTATCATGGCTTATGTGATATGGGTGCTAGTGCTAGTGCAATACCCTATGACTTATATAAAGAAATTATGCATGATATTGCACCTGCTAAAATAGAAGGTATTGATGTTACTATTAAGCTTGCCAATAGGGACACCATTAAGCCAGTTGGGATTGTTAGAGATGTTGAAGTCTTGTGTGGGAAAGTTAAATATCCTGTTGATTTTCTTGTTCTTGGTTCCCCACAAGATGACTTTTGTCCCATTATATTTGGTAGACCCTTCTTGAATACTGTTAATGTTAGGATCGATTGTGAAAAGTATACTGTTACAATTGGCTTAGGGGATATGTCTCATGAGTTTAATTTTGCTGAGTTTCATAGACAACCCCATGATAAAGAATCACCTAGTAAGGATGAGATTATTGGTCTTGCTTCTATTGTCGTCCCTCCTACTGATCCCTTAGAACAATATTTGCTAGACCATGAGAATGATATGTTTATGAATGAAAGAAGGGAAATAGATGAAGTGTTCCTTCAACGGGGTCCTATTCTGAAACACAACTTACCTGTTGAAATCCTAGGTAATCCTCCTCCACAAAAGGGTGATCCCGTGTTTGATCTCAAACCTTTACCTGATAATCTTAAGTATGCTTACCTTGATGAAAAGAAAATATATCCTGTTATTATTAGTGCTAACCTTTCAGAGCAAGAAGAAGAAAGATTATTGAAAACTCTCAAGAAGCACCGTGCTGCTATTGGATATACTCTGGATGATCTTAAGGGCATTAGTCCCACTCTATGCCAACACAAAATTAAAGTGGAGAAAGATGCCAAACCAGTTAGAGACTGATACGTCTCCAACGTATCTATAATTTTTTATCGTTCCATTCTATTATATTACCCCTTTAGGATGTTTATGGGCTTTATTTTACACATTTATATCATTTTTGGGACTAACCTACAAAACGGAGGCCCAGCCCGTATTGCTGTTTTTTTGCCTATTTCAGTATTTTGAAGAAAAGGAATATCAAACGGAGTCCAAACGGAATGAAACCTTCGGGAGCGTGATTTTTGGAACGAACGTGATCCAGAGGACTTGGAATGCAAGTCAAGAAGCAGCCGAGGCCTCCACGAGATAGGAGGGCGCCCCCTCCTATAGGGCGCGCCCCCTATCTCGTGGGCCCCTCGGGCGTCCACCGACGTACTTCTTCCTCCTATATAAGCCTACGTACCCCGAAAACATCTAGGGAGCCAACGAAACACAATTTCCACCGCCGTAACCTTCTGTATCCGCGAGATCCCATCTTGGAGCCTTCGCCGGCACTCTGCCGGAGGGGGAATCGACCACAGAGGGCTTCTACATCAACACCATAGCCCCTCCGATGAGTTGTGAGTAGTTTACCACAGACATACGGGTCCATAGTTATTATCTAGATGGCTTCTTCTCTCTTTTTGGATCTCAATACAATGTTCTCCGCCTCTCTTGTGGAGATCTATTCGATGTAAACTCTTTTTGCGGTGTGTTTGTCGAGATCCGATGAATTGTGGGTTTATGATCAAGTTTATCTATGAATAATATTTGAATCTTCTCCGAATTCTTTTATGTATGATTGAGTTATCTTTGCAAGTCTCTTCGAATTATCAGTTTGGTTTGGCCTACTAGATTGATCTTTCTTGCCATGGGAGAAGTGCTTAGCTTTGGGTTCAATCTTGCAGTGTCCTTTCCCAGTGACAGCAGGGGCAGCAAGGCACGTATTGTATTGTTGCCATCGAGGATAAAAAGATGGTGTTTATATCATATTGCTTGAGTTTATCCCTCTACATCATGTCATCTTGCTTAATGCGTTACTCTGGTCTTTATAAACTTAATACTCTAGATGCAGGCAGGAGTCGGTTGATGTGTGGAGTAATAGTAGTAGATGCAGGCAGGAGTTGGTCTACTTGTTGAGGACGTGATGACTATATACAGGATCATGCCTAGATAATCTCATAATTATTCGCTTTTCTATCAATTGCTTGATAGTAATTTGTTCACCCACCGTAATATCTATGCTATCTTGAGAGAAGACACTAGTGAAACCTATGGCCCCGGGTCTATCTCTTATCATATTTGCTTCCAATCTAATTTTATTTGAATCTATATTATAAAATACCAAAAATATATTTATCTTATCATACTATCTCTATCAGATCTCACTTTCGCAAGTGGACGTGAAGGGATTGACAACCCCTTTATTGTGTTGGTTGCGAGTTCTTTGTTTGTTTGTGTAGGTGCATGGGACTTTTGAGGAGCCTCCTACTGGATTGATACCTTGGTTCTCAAAAACTAAGGGAAATACTTATGCTACTATTGCTGCATCACCCTTTCCTCTTCAAGGAAAACCAACGCAATCTCAAGACGTAGCAAGAAGGATTTCTGGCGCCGTTGCCGGGGAGGTCTTCGCTCAAGTCAAGACATACCAAGTACCCATCACAAACTCATCTCCCTCACATTTACATTATTTGCCATTTGCCTCTCGTTTTCCTCTCCCCCACTTCACCCTTGCCGTTTTATTCGCCCTCTCTTTCCCAATCTCTCTCTCTCTCTCTTTCACTTGCCCTTCCGTTTGCTCGTTTGGTTGGATTAGATGCTTATTTATTGCTAAACAGATAACCTAAGATCTACGGATCCTCATCCGCTTGCTAATCTTTTTAAGAGATCCAATTATGATGAACCAATTGCTAGTGAGTTTTGTGCACTAGATTATCTTTATGAAGTTTTGCTTGAAATCAGTGAATCTGAAAATTGTGATGAAATACTTTATGAAGTGATTCACGATAGATCTTTGAATAAAAAGCATGATTGCAATGATTTTACTATAAATTCTCTTGATGGCAATTATGACAATAATATGCAAAACCCTAAGATTGGGGATGCTAGTTTTGCTATGTCTACTACTTGTTGCAATGATCATGATTGGAGTGATTCTTCTTATGATTTTGAAAATTTACTTAAGCCCCATGATGAATATGAGATTGATAATAGTGTTTGCAATAATATTGAAAGTGGGTTTGGAAGAGTGTCAACTTTAGATCCCACATATTTGGAGAATGTTCAATCTTATGATATTTTTGATAAAAGTGGGTTTGGAGAGGTCATGACTTTAGTTAATGATAATCCCACTATTTTGGAAGAGTGTCAACTTTACATTGACATGGATCGTGTTGAGAATGTGTTATGTGATAGCTATTTTGTTTAATTTGCTTATGATCCTACATGTAATTATTATGAGAAAGGAAATTATGGTTGTAGAAGTTTTCATGTTACTAAATTACCTCTCTTCATGTTGAGATTGCTATCATCTCTTTGTTCTTCCTTGCATATGCTAGTTTTTGCTTGCCTTGATAAGTTTTTTGCTTACAAGATGACTATGTATAGGATGTATGTTAGACTTAAGTGTGTTTCTCACATGTTTTATGATGCTCTCTTTGTGCTTCAATTCTTGTCTTTCATGTGAGCATAATTGAAATCTCAATGCCTAGCTAAAAAAGGCTTTCAAGAAAAACGCTTGTTGGGAGACAACCCAATATTTTTCATTGCTTTTATTTAATAAATCTTGCATATACCTTCTGTTTAGATGTGTTTTTATCTTTAAATTAGTGTTTGTGCCAAGTAGAACCTATAGGATAACCTATGATGATAGTTGATTTGATTCTGCTGAAAAACAGAAACTTTGCACGCACAAATTTAGTTTTGTTAAATCACAAAAACGTGCTTTTGTGTTGATTCTTTTTGCTTCTGGTCAATAGACAAATTTTCCAGGACTTCATATTTTGGTAGGAGTTTTAGAGTTTCAGAAGTTTGCGTTAGTTACAGATTGCTACAGACTGTTCTGTTTTTGACAGATTATGTTTTTCGTGTGTTGTTTGCTTATTTCGATGCATCTATGGCTAGTAAATTAGTTTATAAACCATAGGAAAGTTGGATTACAGTAGGTTTAAAACCAAAATAAATAAATAATGAGTTCATTACAGTACCTTATGTGGTGGTTTTGTTTTCTTTCACTAACGGAGCTTATAAGATTTCCTGTTGAATTTTGTGTTGTGAAGTTTTCAAGTTTTGGGTAAAGCTTTTATGGACTATGGAATAAGGAGTGGCAAGAGCCTAAGCTTGGGGAAGCCCATGGCACCCCAAGATATTCAAGGATAGCCAAAATCCTAAGCTTGGGGATGCCCCGGGAAGGCATCCCCTCTTTCGTCTTTGTTCATTGGTAACTTTACTTGGAGTTATATTTTTATTCGCCATATGATATGTGTTTTGCTTGGAGCATCGTTTATCATATTAGTCTTTGCTTTTTAGTTTACCACGATCATCCTTGCTGTACACACCTTTTGGGAGAAGCCTATTTGATTAGAATTTGCTAGAATACTCTATGTGCTTCACTTATATCTTTTGAGCTTGATAGGTTTTTGCTCTAGTGCTTCACTTATATCTTTTAGAGCACGGCGGTGACTTATTTTTGTAGAAATTGCTAGTCTCTCATGCTTCACTTATATTATTTTGAGAGTCTTTTAGAACAGCATGGTATTTTCTATGGTTATAAATTGTTCCTAGAATGGTAGGCATCCAAGTTGGGTATAATAAAAACTATCATAGGAAGTGAATTGGATGCTATGATCGATTTGATACTTGATAATTGTTTTGAGATAGGGAGGTAGTGATATTAAATTCATGCTAGTTGGGTGATTATTGAATTTAAGGAATGCTTGTGTTGAAGTTAGCAAGTCCCGTAGCATGCACGTATGGTTAAAGTTGTGTAACAAATTTGAAACATGAAGTGTACCTGACTTGTGCACCCTTATGAGTGGCGGTCGGGGACGAGCGATGGTCCTTTCTTACCAATCTATCCCCCTAGGAGCATGCGCGTAGTACTTGATTTTTGATGACTTCTAAATTTTTGCAATAAGTATATGAGTTCTTTTGACTAATGTTGAGTCCATGGATTATACGCACTTTTACCTTTCCACCATTGCTAGCCTCTTCGGTACCGTGCATTGCCCTTTCTCACCTTGAGAGTTGGTGCAAACTTCGCCGGTGCATCCAAACCCCGTGATATGATACGCTCTATCACACATAAACCTCCTTATATCTTCCTCAAAACAGCCACCATACCTACCTATTATGACATTTCCATAGCCATTCTGAGATATATTGCCATGCAAATTTCCACCGTTCCGTTCATCATCATCATGACATACTTTACTTTTGTCATATTGCCATCGCATGATCATGTAGTTGACATCGTTTTCATGGCAAATCCACAATGCATTATTTTTCATACATGCCACTCTTGATTCATTGCACCATCCTGGTACACCGCCGAAGGCAGTCATATAGAGTCATATCTTGTTCTAGTTTCGAGTTGTAATTCATATGTTGTAATCAATGAAAGTGTAATGATCATCATTATTAGAGCATTGCCTAAAAATAAAAAAAATAAAAAAGAAAAAAAGAAGAAGAAAGGCCAAAAAAAAAGAAAGGCCCAAAAAAAGAAAAAAGAAAAAATAATAAAAAATAAAAAGGGCAATGTTACTATCTCTTTTTCCACACTTGTGCTTCAAAGTAGCACCATGTTTTTCATATAATGAATCTCATAAGTTGTCTTTTTTATACTAGTGGGAAATTTTCATTATAGAACTTGGCTTGTATATGCCTACGATGGGCTTTCTCAAATGCCCCAGGTCTTCGTGAGCAAGCAAGTTGGATGCACACCCACTAGTTTTATTTTGTTGAGCATTCATTTATAGCTCTAGTGCATCCGTTGCATGGCAATCCCTACTCCTCATGTTGACATCAATTGATGGGCATCTCCATAGCCCGTCGATTATCCTCGTGAATGTGAGACTTTCTCCATTTTTGTCTTCTCCACAAAATCCCCATCATCATATTCTATTCCACCCATAGTGCTATATCCATGGCTCATGCTCATGTATTGCGTGAAGGTTGAAAAAGTTTGAGATTATTTAAGTATGAAACAATTGCTTGGCTTGTCATCGGGGGTATAGAAGTTGGGAACATCTTTGTGTGACGAATATGAAGCATAGCCTAACTATATGATTTTGTAGGGATGAACTTTCTTTTGCCATGTTATTTTGAGAAGACATGATTACTTTGATTAGTATGCTTGAAGTGTTACTATTTCTTTTATCAATATGAACTTTTATTTTGAATCATTTGGATCTGAACATTCATGCCACAATAAAGAAAATTACATTGAGAATTATGCTAGGTAGCAGTCCACATCAAAAATTTCTTTTTTTATCATTTACCTACTCGAGGACGAGCACGAATTAAGCTTGGGGATGCTTGATACGTCTCCAACGTATCTATATTTTTTGATTGTTCCATGCTATTATATTACCCCTTTTGGATGTTTATGGGCTTTATTTTACACATTTATATCATTTTTGGGACTAACCTACTAACCGGAGGCCCAACCTGTATTGCTGTTTTTTTGCCTATTTCAGTATTTTGAAGAAAAGTAATATCAAACGGAGTCCAAACGGAATGAAACCTTCGGGGGCGTGATTTTTGGAACGAACGTGATCCAGAGGACTTGGAATGCAAGTCAAGAAGCAGTCGAGGCCTCCACGAGATAGGAGGGCGCCCCCTGTCTCATGGGCCCCTCGGGCGTCCACCGACGTACTTCTTCCTCCTATATAAGCCTACGTACCCCGAAAACATCCAGGGAGCCAAAGAAACACAATTTCCACCGCCGTAACCTTCTGTATCCGTGAGATCCCATCTTGGAGCCTTCGCCGGCACTCTGCCGGAGGGGGAATCGACCACGGAGGGCTTCTACATCAACACCATAGCCCCTTCGATGAGTTGTGAGTAGTTTACCACAGACCTACGGGTCCATAGTTATTAGCTAGATGGCTTCTTCTCTCTTTTTGGATCGCAATACAATGTTCTCCCCTCTCTTGTGGAGATCTATTCGATGTAAACTCTTTTTGCGGTGTGTTTGTCGAGATCCGATGAATTGTGGGTTTATGATCAAGTTTATCTATGAATAATATTTGAATCTTCTCTGAATTCTTTTATGTATGATTGAGTTATCTTTGCAAGTCTCTTCGAATTATCAGTTTGGTTTGGCCTACTAGATTGATCTTTCTTGCCATGGGAGAAGTTCTTAGCTTTGGGTTCAATCTTGCGGTGTCCTTTCCCAGTGACAGCAGGGGCAGCAAGGCACATATTGTATTGTTGCCATCGAGGATAAAAAGATGGTGTTTATATTATATTGCTTGAGTTTATCCCTCTACATCATGTCATCTTGCTTAATGAGTTACTCTGTTCTTTATGAACTTAATACTCTAGATGCAGGCAGGAGTCGGTCGATGTGTGGAGTAATAGTAGTAGATGCAGGCAGGAGTTGGTCTACTTGTTGCAGACGTGATGCCTAAATACATGATCATGCCTAGATAATCTCATAATTATTCGCTTTTCTATCAATTGCTCGACAGTAATTTGTTCACCCACCGTAATATCTACGCTATCTTGAGAGAAGCCACTAGTGAAACCTATGGCCCCCTGGTCTATCTCTTATGATACTTGCTTATCATATTTACTTCTTGTAGGTGCGTGGGACTTTTGAGGAGCCTCCTACTGGATTGATACCTTGGTTCTCAAAAACTGAGGGAAATATTACGCTACTATTGCTGCATCACCCTTTCCTCTTCAAGGAAAACCAACGCAAGCTCAAGACGTAGCAGAGACCCTCAACGGTTGTTAAATCCTAAGATAAAAGAAGTGGTAAGAAAGGAGATACTAAAGGTCCTTGAGGCAGGTATAATTTATCCCGTTGCTGATAGTGAATGGGTAAGTCCTATTCATTGTGTTCCTAAAAAGGGAGGTATTACTGTTGTCCCTAATGATAAAGATGAATTGATCCCGCAAAGAATTATCACAGGTTATAGGATGGTAATTGATTTCCGTAAATTAAATAAGGCTACTAAGAAAGATCATTACCCTTTACCTTTTGTTGATCAAATGCTAGAAAGACTATCCAAACACACACATTTCTGCTTTCTAGATGGTTATTCTGGTTTCTCTCAAATACCTGTGTCAGCAGAGGATCAATCAAAAACTACTTTTACTTGCCCTTTCGGTACTTTTGCTTATAGACGTATGCCTTTTGGTTTATGTAATGCACCTGCTACCTTTCAAAGATGCATGATGCCTATATTCTTTGACTTTTGTGAAAAGATTTGTGAGGTATTCATGGATGATTTCTCCGTTTATGGATCCTCTTTTGATGATTGCTTGAGCAACCTTGATCGAGTTTTGCAGAGATGCGAAGACACTAGTCTCATCTTTAATTGGGAAAAGTGCCACTTTATGGTTAGTGAAGGCATTGTCTTGGGGCATAAGATTTCTGAGAGAGGTATTGAAGTTGATAAAGCTAAGGTTGATGATATTGAAAAGATGCCATGTCCCAAGGACATAAAAGGTATAAGAAGTTTCCTTGGTCATGACGGTTTTTATAGGAGGTTCATTAAGGACTTCACTAAAATCTCTAGGCCTCTGACTAATTTATTACAAAAAGATATTCCTTTTGTCTTTGATAATGATTGTGTAGAAGCATTTGAAATACTTGAGAAAGCTTTGATCACTGCACCTATTGTTCAGCCACCTGATTGGAATTTACCCTTTGAAATTATGTGTGATGCTAGTGATTATGTTGTAGGTGTTGTTCTAGGGAAAAGAGTTGATAAGAAATTGAATGTTATCCAGTATGCTAGTAAAACTCTTGATATTGCCCAGAGAAATTATGCTACTACTGAAAAAGAGTTCTTAGCAGTTGTATTTGCTTGTGATAAGTTTAGACCTTATATTGTTGATTCTAAAGTTACTATTCACACTGATCATGTTGCTATTAAATATCTTATGGAAAAGAAAGATGCTAAGCCTAGACTTATTAGATGGGTTCTCTTGCTCCAAGAATTTGATATGCATATTATTGATAGAAAGGGAGCTGAGAACCCCATTGCAGACAACTTGTCTAGGTTATAGAATGTTCTTGATGACCCACTACCTATTGATGATAGCTTTCCTGATGAACAATTAGCGGTCATTAATGCTTCTCGTACTGCTCCTTGGTATGCTGATTATGCTAATTACATTGTTGCTAAATATACCACCTAGTTTCACATACCAGCAAAAGAAAACGTTCTTTTATGATTTAAGACATTACTTCTAGGATGGCCCACACCTTTATAAAGAAGGAGTAGATGGTGATATTAGACGTTGTGTACCTAAGCATGAACAGGAACAAATCCTACGCAAGTGTCACTCTGAGTCATATGGAGGACACCACGCTGGAGATAGAACTATACATAAGGTATTGCAATCTGGTTTTTATTGGCCTACTCTCTTCAAAGATGCTCGTAAGTTTGTCTTATCTTGTGATGAATGTCAAAGAATTGGTAATATTAGTAGACGTCAAGAAATTCCTATGAATTATTCTCTTGTTATTGAACCATTTGATGTTTGGGGCTTTGATTATATGGGACCTTTTCCTGCCTCTAATGGTTACACACATATTTTAGTTGCTGATGATTACATTACTAAGTGGGTAGAAGCTATTCCAACTAGTAGTGCTGATCATAACACTTCTATTAAAATGCTTAAAGAGGTTATTTTCCGAGGTTTGGAGTCCCTAGATATCTTATGACTGATGGTGGTTCACATTTTATTCATCGTGCTTTCCGTAAGATGCTTGCTAAGTATGATGTTAATCATAGAATCGCATCTCCTTATCACCCGCAGTCTAGTGGTCAAGTAGAGTTGAGCAATAGAGAGCTCAAATTAATTTTGCAAAAGACTGTGAATAGATCTAGAAAGAACTGGTCCAAAAAACTTAATGATGCATTATGGGCCTATAGAACTGCATATAAAAATCCTATGGGTATGTCTCCGTATAAGATGGTTTATGGAAAAGCATGTCACTTACCTCTAGAACTCGAACATAAAGCATATTGGTCCATTAAAGAGCTCAACTATGACTTCAAACTTGCCAGTGAGAAGAGGTTATTTGACATTATCTCACTTGATGAATGGACAACCCAAGCCTATGAAAATGCCAAGCTATTCAAAGAAGAAGTTAAATGCTGGCATGACAAAAGGATACAAAAGCGTGAGTTTAACGTAGGTGATTATGTGTTACTATTCAACTCTCGTTTAAGATTTTTTGTAGGAAAACTTCTCTCTAAATGGGAAGGTCCTTACATTATCGAGGAGGTCTATTGTTCCGGTTCCATAAAAATCAACAACTTCGAAGGCACAAGTCCGAGGGTGGTGAACGGTCAAAGAATCAAGCATTATATCTTAGGTAATCCTATCAATATTGAAACTAATATTATTGAGACCGTAACCCCGGAGGGATACATAAGGGACACTTTCCAGAATGTTTCAGACTCCGAAAAGGAATAGGTATGTGGTACGGTAAGTAAACCGACTCCAAAACAATTCTAATGGCAATTTTCCTCCGTTTTGGAATATTTAAGAATTTTGGGAAGCAAGAAGTAATCCGGGAAGGACACGGGGCCTCCACGAGGGTGCAGGGCGCGCCCACCCTTCCTAGGCGTGCCCTCCTATCTCGTGGCCACCTCGTGTGCCTCCCGGACTCCGTTTTCTTGCATGTTACATATTTTGGTCAGTAAAAATTCATTATATAATCTCCCGAAGGTTTTGACCACTGTATCACGCAAATATCCTCTGTTTTCATTTCGAGTTGTTTCTACCACAGGTTAGCGCAATATGTCGTCTCAGGATTCTGTGGGAGAAAGCTATGTGGATGATTTCCTTGCAGACCCTAAGGTCTACGGGGACTTGGAGCATGGTGGCTGGACCACTGAAGAAGAGGAAGACTATGAGCCTAAGGGAAAGGAGAAGACGAGTTCAGACGAAGAAGAAGCCCCATTACCTCAACCTGGGGATATGCATGTGGAGTTTAAAAAGTCAAGCCTCCCTGACAGAGCAAAGATGCCAAAGATCGAGTTTATCCCTTTTCGTCTCTTGCAAGAAAACAAACAGGAACTATGCAAAAGAATATTAAGCCTTGAGCAGGAGATCGATGATCTAAAGGAGCAAAATACTATCCTTAAGCATAAATTGAGGAAGAAGTCTACACCATCACCTCCGAGGACATAATCACACGGGTATGGGCACTCCCTTTGGCAACTGCCAAGCTTGGAGGAGGTGCCCCGGTATCGTATCACCATCACACTCCTATCTTCATCATTTTACTTAGTTCGATCCTTTTAGTAATATCTTGATCTAGTAGACTGAAGTTTTGGTATCAATTAGTTTTGAGCTTTGCTTTGTGATCTCTTTATGTAATCGAGTCCGTGAGCTATCTATAATAAAGTTTAGTGTTGAGTCAAGGACTTTGCTATCTTGCTATGATCTTGAGAAAGTAGAAAGAAATAAAAAGAATAAAAGAGTTCATATTGATCTTATGGATAGTAATGACTTCACATATAAAAAGTATGAGGCATAAAAGTTGTTGAGAGTTGACAAACATAGTTTTGGTCATGGTTGCAATTAATAGGAAGTAATAAGGAAAGAGAGGTTTTCACATACAAATATACTATCTTGGACATCTTTTACGATTGTGAGCACTCATTAACACTAGTAGAAAAGGGGGCATTTGTCCCGGTTCGTAAGGGCCTTTAGTCCCGGTTCATGAACCGGGACTAATGGGTCGTTACTAATACCTCCACCCTTTAGTCCCAGTTCAAACACGAACCGGGACAGATGTGCCTCCACGTGGCCGGTGCACCGAGCCCAGGCAGGGGGGCCTTTGGTCCCGGTTGGTGGCACCAACCGGGACCAAAAGTCCATGTTTTTCTTTTTTCTTTTTAAAAAGTGGCTGCTTTAGGGGTTTGGGGGTTATTTTTAGGTTGTTATTAGCTAGATAATAGAGAGAAGTGTCCTATCTTATATCTTTGTCCTTGGTTTACCAACGCTGCTGCTATGTTCATTTCACCCGCTGATATAATAACTCATGCATGCTCGCATCATACATCATCATATATAATAACAAGTCCTACTAATCATGCATCATCATACAACTTCTACTCGTTATTAATAATAAGTCATACGATCATCATCCTCATAGTCATCGAACCTAACCCTACATAATTGTTCTTAGCACATGATCATCAGTATCAGGTAGGACCTAAACACCCTTAAGGTAAAATAGCATAAAACAATATAGATCCTGACTCTCCATTATGAAGAATGGCAGTCATCCTGTCTCCAATTCTTTCCCTTCGCTGCCTTTTGCTTCCAAGAAGCTCCTTACGACTGTCCATACATTTTTTCCATTCTTTGATTATCATGTCTCCACTTCTTTTAGAAACCCGGTATGGACAATTGAGATTCGTAGGAAGACCTGGTTGTATGTTCAAAACATGAAGGGTACCGTGCGTATACATCAAATGAGGCACACAATCATTCGGGATTATCTGTTCATAAACATAGTAATAACTTCGTAGTTAACAATGATGTACTAGTTTTAGAAGTGTGCAAAAAGATGCACGGATGTCGTAATAGTAAAAAATCTTACCAGGGTATCTCCATGGTAGTTACCATAGTTCAACACGTGCACTAGTGGCACGTATTGACCATAATGTTGAGGACTTTGATTGTAGATATTGTAATTCTCAAGATCAGTACAAAATGCGACCAGATGATTTTTCTTCTGATAAGTTAATTCGGAGCCTTCGGTGTAGTAGGTTCTGTCTACCATCTTCCGCACATTCTTTGAAGAATGAAAATAAGTTGTCAATGGAAATAAGTTGTCAACTATTTTGAAATAAATAATATAAATTACTTAATAACTATGTTAAGCTCACATGGGGGAAGAATTGGAGGTGTATCCACAAGGACCCAAATCGAAGGTCTCTCTTGCTCGATTGTAGGATCACCAAGATCCATGGTGACAAGCATACCCTCATCAAAACCATACATCTTGCAAAGTGCTTCTAAATTTTTGCAACCAAAATGGGTTACACTCTCAGCATTGTACATCTTTACTTGAAAATCCACACCATGATGGGTACTTAGGATAATTTTTTTGGTTTCCATACTTTCATGGTATTCAAAACCCATCCTCTCCAAGACATAGCGTCTTGCATAGCATGGGATAAGCTAGTCGAATTGGAAATGATGAAAAATATTTTACGTTAAAATAGTTGAAGTCGTGCTTAATTACGAAAAAAAACTATTGTCGTCGTTGCGTACCGTATGAACATCGAAGGTCTCCTCGAGCTTAATGCTGAAGCGCAGATCTTCGTCCAGCTCAATGAACCTGTCGCACATACCTCGGTCGTCGTGGCACCAGTCGCACTCCCCCGGGGGTTTTCGTTGTCCGATTACGACATTTCCGGCCTATGTTCATAATTCAAATATTAAACTAGATCATTATTATTAATCATGGGTTGACTATCGGTGATGTACGTAGCTCCTCCTTTCATTCCCGAGTGCATTATTACACCAAATTGTCTAGCACACGGGAATGAAGGAGAACTTATCCAATATGAGCATTCAATAAGCAAAACCAAATCATAAAATAAGCAAAACCAAATCATAAAATAAAGTAGTATTCAAATTAGCATGCATTCAATAATTATAAGCAAAAGTACATCATCTCTTGGTGTTCGTACATCATCGAATATTATCACTAATATAGCATCACTAATACAACTAGAACCGTAGCGCCCGGTGGGTATCGTCGCGGGCGGTGGACACCCAAAGATAAGGAACCATAACAGGATCATAGCTCCAGTGAGATCCCTGAAGAACCTGCCAGGTATTGTCGAACCTGCCCTCCAATGCAACCATGTAGCGACGGACATGCTCGTCCTCCTTGCTGACACGGTGATGTACCACCTCCGCGGTGTCCGGAAGCCTCATCACCGTCACTGGCCCATGCAACCGCCACCAAACAAGGATCGGGTCAACAACGGGCTGCCTCCTCACCAACCTATGTCCCCCGGAAGGTAGCACCTCCCAATACCAGCCCGGCGGAGCCTAGTCCCGAACATGGCCCTGATCAAGCAGGCCTCCACCGTCGATTCGACGACGACGACGATGCGGGATAGGCATCGCCGACATCGCTGCGGGAACTACTTCTATATATAGTTAAATAAAGTAGTTTTATTAATTAAATCAACTAGCTAGTTCAACTACTAAGCACTTACTATAAATAAATAAAGTAGTACTTACTAAAAACAAACTACTTCTATATATAGTAAAATAAAGTAGTTTATTAAATCAACTAGCTAGTTCAACTATATATGAAGCACTTACTATAAATAAAATAAAGTAGTACTTACTAAAAATAAACTAGTATTTTTCTAACTAATTATATTAAACACTTTCTCTTCTTATTTTTTTCCTTTTTCTAAATACTATGAACAAAAAAATCATTAAAGTTCTATGAACAAAATTACAACAGAAAAAAATCACAAAAATTCTATGAACAGAAAAAATCATAAAATTTTGACATATTCGATCTTTGCATATATATGAACATACAAACATGCATATTCAACAATAATTTCACCAAAAAAATCTATTAACATAAAAAAATCTAACACAATATGAACAAATTAATTACACAATCTAAATTAACATACTATGAACTACACATCTAAATTACTACACATCTAATCTAACAAAAAAATCTATGAACTACAAAAAAATCTAACAAAAATCAGAAAAAGTTGCTCACGGCGACGGCGACGGCGACGGCGACGGCGACGGCGACGGCGAGGTGCGGCGCGGGGCGAGGCGGGGCG
>NC_041393.1:2524218-2525112 GCF_002162155.2 Triticum dicoccoides | reverse complement strand
GGCGTCGGGGCGGGGCGGGGCGGCGACGGCACGGGCCGGGGTGGCAGGGGACGACGGCGTCGGGGCCGGGGCGGCAGGCGACGGCGCGGGCCGGGTCGGCGGCGTCGAGGAGAGATCGAGGTGGGGATGCGCGGTCCTGAAATTTTCCTAAGTGCTACTTATACAACAAAGGCTTTGGTCCCGGTTCGTGGCACAAACCGGGACTAATGCCCCCTTTAGTCCCGGTTGGTGGCACCAACCGGGACCAAAGGCCTTTTTTCAGCAGCCCAAAGGGCGGGAAACAAAGACCTATGGTCCCAGTTGGTGGCTCCAACCGGGACAAAAGAGGGGCATTGGTCCCGGTTGGTGCCACCAACCGGGACGAAAGAGAGGCCTTGGTCCCGGTTGGTACCTCCAACCGGTACCAATGCACCCGTGTAATTACTTATTTATTTTCTGCAGTTGTTTTTTAGTTGATGAAGAAGAGGCTCAATGCTCACCTGCACGTTGCTTAGCTTCAAGCCTTGAGGATTAGGGTAGACTGCACGGAGCTATGTGCAGTGCAGTTTACACTATCCCGAAAGGCTTGAAGCTAATTAACGAGCATTGCGCCTCTTTTTTATGAGTGCTTATTTTTAATGACTTAGGGTAGACTGCTTATTTTTAATGACTTGTTACAACTCATAAATAAATAGAAGAAAAAATAGTTCTGATTAATTTTACTAAAAAATGAGCATAGATGCTTATTTTTAATGACTTATTACAACCCAGAAATAAATAGAAAAAAATAAATATAGCAGAAAAGAAAAAAAACTATATAAAAAACTACTCAGGAATAAATAGAAGAAAAAAAAGTTGTGATTAACTTTACTAAAAAAATGAGCATATGTGTTTATTTTTAATGACTTATTACAA
>NC_041393.1:2509919-2524006 GCF_002162155.2 Triticum dicoccoides | reverse complement strand
GTTGTGATTAACTTTACTAAAAAAATGAGCATAGATGCTTATTTTTAATGACTTATTACAACTCAGAAATAAATAGAAAAAAATAAATATAGCAGAAAAGAAAAAAAACTATATAAAAAACTACTCAGAAATAAATAGAAGAAAAAATAGTTGTGATTAACTTTACTAAAAAAATGAGCATAGATGCTTATTTTTAATGACTTATTACAACTCCGAAATAAATAGAAAAAAACAAATATAGCAGAAAAGAAAAAAAACTATATAAAAAACTACTCACAAATAAATAGAAGAAAAAATAGTTGTGATTAACTTTACTAAAAAAATGAGCATAGATGCGCTTATAGAGAGAATTCAACCTAAATTCATAATAAATTTCTACTAACTTCAGAGAAATTCAATATGAATTTAGGTCAAATTCCCCATATAAAGGCATCTATTTTCATTTTGAGAGGAGCTCAACAAGGCAGAGAGGGAGGGACTTATAAACCGGTGTGAGCCCCCTTTAGTCCCGGTTGGTGGCATGAACTGGGACTAAAGTGCAGCCTTTGGTCCTGGTTCATGCCACCAACCTGGACCAATAGTGGTGGGCCAGGAGCGAGGACCATTGGTCCCGGTTTGTCCCTCCAACCGGGACCAAAAGGTCCAGACAAACCGGGACCAATGGCCCACGTGGCCCGGCCGGCCTCCGGGGCTCACGAACCGGGTCCAATGCCCCCATTGGTCCCGGTTCTGGACTGAACCGGGACTAATGGGCTGGCCCAGCCTGGACCATTGCCCCCTTTTCTACTAGTGTAAGTATGACATGCTAAAAGAGTTGATGTTGGACAAGGAAGACAATGTAATGGTTTATGTTTTCTCATATCTCAGTTAAAGTATATTGTCATTGATCTTCCCAACATGTTGAGCCTGCCTTTCCCCCTCATGCTAGCCAAAATTCCTTGCACCAAGTAGAGATACTACTTGTGCTTCCAAATATCCTTAAACTCAATTTTGCCATGAGAGTCCACCATACCTACCTATGGATTGAGTAAGATCCTTCAAGTAAGTTGTCATGCTGCAAGCAATAAAAATTGCTCTGTAAATATGTATGACTTATTAGTGCGGAGAAAATAAGCTTTATACAATCTTGTTATGGAAGCAATAAAAGCGACGGACTGCATAATAAAGGTCCATATACAAGTGGCAATATAAAGTGACGTTCTTTTGCATTAAGATTTTATGCATCCAACCCTAAAAGCACATGACAACCTCTGCTTCCCTCTGCGAAGGGCCTATCTTTTACTTTATGTTTTTACTTTATGCTTGAGTCAAGGTGATCTTCACCTTTCCCCTTTTCATTTTATCCTTTGGCAAGCTCCTCGTGTTTGAAAGATCCTGATATATATATCCAATTGGATGTAAGTTAGCACGAATTATTATTGTTGACATCACCCAAAGGTGAATACGTTGGGAGGCAACACAATAAGCCCCTATCTTTCTTAGTGTCCGGTTGAAACTCCATAACCACAAGTATTGCGTGAGTGCTAGCAATTGTAGAAGACTATATGATAGTTGAGTATGTGGACTTGCAGAAAAGCTCTATTCTTGACTCTTTCTGATGTTATGATAAATTGCAGTTGCTTCAATGACTGAGATTATAGTTTGTTAGTTCTCAATGAAGTTTCTGAACCATACTTGACATTGTGAATTGATTGTTACTTGAGCATAAGAAATCATATGACAAAAATCTATATATGTTGCTGTTATAAGAATGATCATGATGCCCTCATGTCCGTATTTTATTTTTATCGACACCTCTATCCCTAAACATGTGGACATATTTTTCGATTTCGGCTTCCGCTTGAGGACAAGCGAGGTCTAAGCTTGGGGGAGTTGATACGTCCATTTTGCATCATGCTTTTATATAGATATTTATTGCATTATGGGCTTTTATTACACATTATATCTCAATGCTTATGGCTATTCTCTCTTATTTTACAAGGTTTATCATGAAGAGGGGGAATGCCGGCAGCTGGAATTCTGGCTGGAAAAGGAGCAGATATTGGAAACCTATTCTGCACAGCTCCAAAAACCCTAAAACTCCACAGAAGTCATTTTTGGACTTAATACGAATTATTGAGCGAAGAAAACACCAGAGGGGGCCCACACCCTGGCCAGGAGGGTGGGGGGCGCGCCCACCCCTACTGGGCGCGCCCCTGTCTCCTGGGCCCCCTGGTGGCCCTCTGGTGCCCATCTTCTGCTATATGAAGGCTTTTACCCTGGAAAAAAAATCATAAGCAAGCTTACGGGATGAAACTCCGCCGCCACGAGACGGAACCTTGGCGGAACCAATCTAGGGCTCCGGCGGAGCTGTTCTGCCGGGGAAACATCCCTCCGGGAGGGGGAAATCATCACCATCGTCATCACCAACGATCCTCTCAACGGGAGGGGGTCAATCTCCATCAACATCTTCACCAGCACCATCTCCTCTCAAAACCCTAGTTCATCTCTTGTATCCAATCTTGTATCAAAACCACAAATTGGTACCTGTGGGTTGCTAGTAGTGTTGATTACTCCTTGTAGTTGATGCTAATTGGTTTACTTGGTGGAAGATCATATGTTCAGATCCTTAATGCATATTAATACTCCTCTGATTATGAACATGAATATGCTTTGTGAGTAGTTACGTTTGTTCCTGAGGACATGGGTGAAGTCTTGCTATTAGTAGTGATATGAATTTGGTGTTCGTTCGATATTTTGATGAGATGTATGTTGTCTCTCCTCTATTGGTGTTATGTGAACATCGACTACATGACACTTCACCATTATTTGGGCCTAGAGGAAGGCATTGGGAAGTAATAAGTAGATGATGGGTTGCTAGAGTGACAGAAGCTTAAACCCTAGTTTATGCGTTGCTTCGTAAGGGGCTGATTTGGATCCATATGTCTAATGCTGTGGTTAGGTTTACCTTAATACTTCTTTTGTAGTTGCGGATGCTTGCAATAGGGGTTAATCATAAGTGGGATGCTTGTCCAAGTAAGGGCAGTTCCCAAGCACCGGTCCACCCACATATCAAATTATCAAAGTACCAAACGCGAATGATATGAGCGTGATGAAAACTAGCTTGACGATAATTCCCATGTGTCCTCGAGAGCTCTTTTCTCATTATAAGAAATTGTCCAGCCTTGTCCTTTGCTACAAAAAGGATTGGGCCACCTTGCTGCACTTTATTTACTTTCATTGCTTGTTACCCGTTACAATTTATCTTATCACAAAACTATCTGTTACCTACAATTTCAGTTCTTGCAGAGAATACCTTACTGAAAACCGCTTGTCATTTCCTTCTGCTCCTCGTTGGGTTCGACACTCTTACTTCTCGAAAGGACCACGATAGATCCCCTATACTTCACTACAGGAATCAGCTAATTTGCCGTCCGCCAAGGCGGATGGAAAAGGCATGGACGGCGGACGGCAAAGGACTTTGCCGTCTGCCGCGGACGGCAAAATGCACCGGCAAAGAAAGGATCGGTAAAGAGCTTCTTTGCCGTCTGCTTTCCTAAGTGGACGGCAAAGGGGCCTTTGCCATCAGTGGCGAACGGCAAAGAAACCCGACGCCAATAAATTCGCTGTTAGTCCGTTGGGTGGCTAACGACAGTGTTTTCCGTCCGCGGCTGACGGCAAATTGCATCAGGCCTTTGCCGTCCGCCTGATGACGTCAGTTGGACGTCACTGCCCAGCAAGTATTTGCCGTCCGCGGCTGCAGGTTCTTTGCCATCTGCTGGCAGATGGCAAAGAGCCTATATTGCCCCATTTAATTCTGTTTTTTCTTATATCAATTCATTTTCACATAATATCAAACACACACACACACACACACACACACATATTACCAATAGTCATGAACACATACATATCCAACACATATTACAAATAGTAGCAAGTTTCATCCATACATGCATATACATACTTTCATCAATATTACACAGTTTCATCCATAGGTAGCAAGTTTCACCAAGTCAAAACTATCTTATCACTAAGATCTTCTCTGGATCTTCTTCTTTTCTTCCAACCTGCATAACAAAAACACTAAGAAAGAGAGAATGAGTTAGGAGTAGAAATGTAGCATTTCACTTGGTGAAATGCAATGCTGTAGGAGCCAGCACTTCAGATCAAGACAATCGTAAATTAGTGTAAAGTTATGACAGATCTGTGCATATGTAAATAAAGCAATTAACCATAGTTGTACGTCCTAGCTACTCTAGCAAACACACCTACTCTATTGCAATACAGAAGAACATTGTGCTGCTGTAGTAGGTAGAGGAGTAGGAACAACATGCTGCTTGTGGGAAATTGATCCAAGGATGCACCTGGTGGCCGATGGGCTTGGTCGGCGCTGCTCCGGCGAGGGGCATCACTCCGGCAAGGAGGAGGCCCATGCAGCGAGGAGGAGGCCCGTGCGGCAAGGAGGATGCTACTCCCAAGACTCCCATGCATGTCATCCTCGGGATTTACCTAAAACATATCAGCAACAAGGATGAGTACAAAGACTCAGCAAGTTCATAAAGGAATAATAAACAATACTCATATCAATATACCAAGACTCGGTTAACACCATACACTCATAAGTGTTCGACACATATAATGGTGCCCTACATGCCTACATGCTCAGCTCATTTCATTTCGTATACCGGTATAGCTTGAGTGCACGCCCGTCGACATCCACTCACTCCAATATGTGGAGCTTGCTTCCAAAGTAGGTCGCACCCCAACAATGAAGGTCTCAATGTGCCCACCAAGGTAGTGCACGCCTTCATTCACTATCATCATGAGTGCAAGTATGCAAATGCAAGCATAGTACTTGAATCAACATATCATGGTCATCGTCATCGCCATTATAATAAACATCATTGACATGGAAGATATCATAAATAAAAAATGGAATGTAGAGATTGTGCAAGTCATTATCCCGTCATGAACTTGCCTCAACTGCGGGGCACAAATTGTGAGGCAAACGGTTCCGAACTCGAAGTACCCACACTTGTCATCAAGCTTATATCCCAGTCACAGCAAAGCATGGTCTCAACACATAAGAATATATAATTTAGTGGCGCTCCTACGCAGAAGACCCCGGCTCATACGTACGTTATCACATTATAAGTCCTCATATCATCAACGATGACAAAATCTTAGAGTATAAGTCTAGTTAATTACAATCACCAAGTCAAACGTAAAATTCTGTCCAACATAGTACAGTCATCTTAATAATTTCATAGAATTTAGTGTATAACAAGAAATCTAACAAATAATATATGTTTAAGCATCTGCAGAATATCCTCTACAATTTTTGTGTTGTGACTTTAATTTAATTAAACCTTTAGCATGGCCTAAACTGCCATACAACAAATTCTGCACCCCAGGAACATAAATTTCGGGACAGAAAACTAAAATGATGGCTGCTCTCAAACCGTACATCCAAGCGAAGCAAATAAGTACTCTACGGAAACCTTGGAACTTTAACTAAAACTTATGTAAAGGGGCCAACTCTAAATGCTAAGAATAGCTAACTCAATTTTTAGATAGAAGCTTGCTGTCAAGAACTGTCAGGCAGTGCAGTTTTTAACTGAACCAAGTTCAGTATTGTACAACAAGGGAAAACCAGTGTACAAGAGCATTTCTAATCCTCACGTGTAAGATAAAACATAATTATAACTTGCAAACTAACTCCTCGCCCCAGGTTTAATTGCTTACACGCATATAGACATGTTCGTCAAGCTGTTGGCATACCTGAACAAGCAAAACAGGCCACATCAAACAATCCAGCCAAGATGCTAACCCACCTACAGGAACTATGTTGCTCCAACGCTAAAGATCGAACCAAGAGTGACACAACGAGTTGGAGAAGCAACAGAGCGGGGGTGGGCCGATGGCCAACAGCAGCCCGTGCTCCACCGGCAGCAGTGGCGGCCACGACGACGCAAGGAGCAGGGGAGTGGGAGCAGCCTCCACACGACAGCGGCCACGACGAGAAGTGGTGCCAAGAACAGCAGCAATCTCACAGCGATGACAATCACGCCACCAGTAGCAGCAGCGACCTGACGGCTGCGGCCTCCAATGGATAAGATGAGAGGAAGACTTGGAAAGGGGAATAGAAGAAAACGCAGTCTTGAGAACAACATACAGCGGCCCAACGGCCGCGAGGCAGCATGGGGCGGCGGCGACGACGCGGGGACGCGGGCGGGGCACAGAGGACCTCGGTGCTCGGCCACCATGGCAGCAGTGGATCTCGAGGTCGAGGCGACCGGCGACGAGGCTTCCGCGATGGGGCAGCGAGCTTGTTGGGAGGTGGGGGCGACGCGGGGACGCTGGCGGGGCGCAGAGGAGCTCGGTGCTCGGCTCCCATGGCGGCGGCGGATCTCGAGGTCGGGGCGACCGGCGACGAGGCTTCCGCGGTGGGGCGGCGAGCTTGTGGTGGGGAACGGCGGGGATCACCGAAATCTGGCGGCGGCGTGGGGTGGAGAAGGGGATCGAGGAAGTCAAGAGAGATGGGATCCAACGTGGGTGTGTGTGCGCGTGGGTTGGGCGTGTGTGCATCGTGGGTGGGGCCTGAGGCTGTGTGGGTCGTGGGTGGGTGTCTTCCGGGGGCGGCCGTTAGATATGTTAGGTTATTTTCTTTGCCGTCTGCTTTCGGGCTCTTTGCCATCCGCTAGCTGACGACAAAGAAAGTGGCCGTTAGTTTTTTCGTTAGTGGGTGCCACCTCCCTATTTGCCGTCAGCCAGCGGACAGCAAAGATTCTTTGCCCTCAGCCAACGGACGGCAAAGAAATGGCAGATTGCAAAGACCTTCTTTGTCGTCTGCCATTTGTTTGCCGTCAGCTTCTTGGTAGCTGATGGCAAAGATCTTCTTTGCCGTCCGCTAGCTGACGGCAAAGAATTGGCAGACAACAAATTCCCTGATTCCAGTAGTGCTTGTGGGTCATCAGTCTCATGATTTCAATTTCTCTAAATTTCTTAGACAACCTCATGATAAAGAATTGCCTAGTAAGGATGAAATTATTGGTCTTGCTTCTATTGCAGTGCCTCCTAATGATCCTTTAGAACAATATTTTCTAGACCATGAAAATTATATCTTTATGAATGAAAGAAGGGAAACAGATGAAGTATTCTTTAATCAAGGGCCTATTTTGAAACACAATTTGCCTGTTGAAATCCTTGGGGATCCTCCTCCACCCAAGGGTGATCCCGTGTTTGAGTACCTGATACTCTGAAATATGCTTATCTTGATGAAAAGAAGATATATCCTGTTATTATTAGTGCTAACATTTCAGAGCGTGAAGAAAAGAAATTATTGAAAACTCTGAAGAAGCACCGTGCCGCTATTGGATATACTCTTGATGATCTTAAGGGCATTAGTCCCACTCTATGTCAGCACAAAATTAAATTGGAGAAAGATGCTAAACCAGCTGTTGATCGTCAACGACGGTTAAATCCTAAGATGAAAGAAGTGGTAAGAAATGAAATACTAAAGCTTCTAGAGGCAGGTATAATTTATCCTATTGCTAATAGTCAATGGGTAAGCCATGTTCATTGTGTCCCTAAGAAAGGAGGTATCACTGTTGTTCCTAATGATAAGAATGAATTGATTACTCAAAGAATTGTTACAGGTTATAGAATGGTAATTGAATTTCACAAATTAAATAAGGCTAATATAAAAGATCATTACCCTCTACCTTTTATTGATAAAATTCTAGAAAGACTATCCAAACATACACATTTCTGCTTCCTAGATGGTTATTCTGGTTTCTCTCAAATACCTGTGTCAAAAGAGGATCAAGAGAAAATCACTTTTACTTGCCCTTTCGGTACCTGTACTTATAGACGTATGCCTTTTGGTTTATGCAATGCACCTGCTATCTTTCAAAGGTGTATGACCGCTATATTCTCTGACTTTTCTGAAAAGATTGTTGCGGGTTTTCATGGATGATTTCTCCGTTTATGGAACTTCTTTTGATGATTATTTGAGCAACCTTGATCGAGTTTTGCAGAGATGTGAAGAAACTAATCTTTTCTTGAATTTGGAAAAGTGTCACTTTATGGTTAATGAAGGTATTGTCTTGGGGCATAAAATTTATGAAAGAGGTATTGAAGTTGATAAAGCTAAAGTAGATGCTATTGAAAAGATGACGTGTCCTAAAGATATCAAAGGTATAAGAAGTTTCCTTGGTCATGCTGGCTTCTATAGGAGGTTTATTAAAGAATTTTCTAAAGTTTCTAGGCCTCTCACTAATCTTTTGCAAAAATATGTTCCTTTTGTTTTTATGATGATTGTGTAGAAGCATTTGAAATACTTAAGAAAGTCTTGATTTCTGCTCCTATTGTTCAGCCACCTAATTGGAATTTACCCTTTGAAATTATGTGTGATGCTAGTGATTATGCTATTAGTGCTGCTCTAGGAAAAAAAGTAGATAAGAAATTATATGTTATTCAGTATGCTAGTCAAACTCTAGACAATGCCCAGAGAAATTGTGCTACTACTGAAAAGGAATTTTTAGCAGTTGTATTTGCATGTGATAAGTTCAGACCATATATTGTTGATTCCAAAGTAACTGTTCACACTGGTCATGCTGCTATTAAATATTTTATGGAAAAGAAAGATGCTAAACCTAGACTTATCAGATGGGTTCTCTTGCTACAAGAATTTGATTTGCATATTACTGATAGAAAGGGAGTTGAGAACCCCGTTGCAGACAACTTTTCTAGGTTAGAGAATGTTCTTGATGACACATTGCCTATTGATGATAGCTTTCCTGATGAGCAATTAAATGTCATAGATGCTTCTTGTAATACTCCATGGTATGCTAACTATGGGAATTATATTGTTGCTAAATTTATACCACCTAGTTTCACATACCAGCAAAAGAAAAAGTTTTTCTATGATTTAAGATATTACTTTTGGGATGATCCACACCTTTATAAAGAAGGAGTAGATGGTGTTATTAGACGTTGTGTACCCGAGCATGAACAGGAACAGATCCTACGCAAGTGCCACTCTGACTCTTACGGAGTACACCATGCTGGAGATAGAACTACACATAAGGTATTGCAATCCAGTTTCTGTTGGCCCACTATCTTTAAAGATGCATGTAAGTTTGTCTTATCTTGTGATGAATGCCAAAGAATTGGTAATATTACTAGAAGTCAGGAAATGCCTATGAACTATTCACTTATTATTGAACCATTTGATGTTTGGGGCTTTGATTATATGGGATCTTTTCCTTTCTCTAATGGGTATACACATATTTTAGTTGCTGTTGATTACGTTACTAAGTGGGTTAGAAGCTATTCCAACTAGTAGTGTTGATCATAACATTTCTATTAAGATTCTTAAAGAAGTTATTTTACCTAGGTTTGGAGTCCCTAGATATTTAATGACTGGTGGTGGTTCACATTTTATTCATGGTGCTTTCCATAAAATGCTTGCTAAGTATGATGTTAATCATAGAATTGCATCTCAATATCATCCTCAGTCTAGTGGTCAAGTAGAATTGACCAATAGAGAGATTAAATTAATTTTGCAAAAGACTGTGAATAGATCTAGAAAGAATTTGTCTAAGAAACTTGATGATACATTATGGGCTTATAGAACTGCTTTTAAGAATCCTATGGGTATGTCTCCGTATAAAATGGTATATGGAAAAGCATGTCATTTACCTCTTGAACTAGAACATAAGGCATATTGGACTATTAAAGAGCTCATTATGATTTCAAACTTGCCAGTGAGAAGAGGTTATTTGACATTAGCTCACTTGATGAATGGAGAACCCAAGCCTATGAGAATGCCAAGTTGTTTAAAGAAAATCTGAAAACATGGCATGACAAAAGGATACAAAAGCGTGAGTTTAATGTAGGTGATCATGTTTTGCTATACAAATCTCGTTTAAGATTTTTTGCAGGAATAAATGGGAAGGTCCATACATTATCGAGGAGGTCTATCGTTCCGGTGCCATCAAAATTAACAATGTCAAAGGCATAAATCTGGAGGTGGTAAATAGTCAAAGAATCAAACATTATATCTAAGGTACTCCCATAAATGTTGAGATCAATATATTAATACCGTAACACCGATGGAGTACATAAGGGGCACTTTCCAGAAGTTTTCAGACTCCGAAAAGGAATAGATATGTGGTACGGTAAGTAAACCGACTCTAAAACATTTCCAATTATAAATTTTCTCCGTTTTGGAATATTTAAAAAGTTGGGAAAATTAAAAGTAGTCCGAAAGAGACACGAGGCGTCCACAAGGGTGGAGGGCACGCCCCCCGTCCTTGAGGCCACCTTGTGTACCTTCCGGACTACGTTTTCTTGCACGATACTTCTTTTGGTCGGTAAAAATTCATTATATAATCTCCCGAAGGTTTTAACAACCGTACCACGGCAAAATCCCTTGTTTTCGTTTTGAGCTGCTTTCTGCCAGAGTTTTCAAGGCCATGCATCAGGTCGTCCTCCTCCTCCAACAACGCGGACGACGATGCTTGGTTGATGCAGATGGAACTTAGAAGGGAGGATGTCGATGGTGCTACGATGGAGGAGTATGAAGGGGACTCACTTGAGGAACAACCTCCGACAACGGAGAAGGGCACTCTGGTGGGCATATCCGCTATTCCAAGTCCCATCAAGCAATAGGAACCACCAACAACCATGAAGACCAAGAGGTTCGAGAAGGGCTTCCCCCTAGGAGGCCCTTACACAGATTGCAGTGGAACAACTTTCATAATTTGGTTCATAATTATGGAGTGGAGAACACCCCTCGCACACATATACCCTCCAAATGGGACATATCCCGTCCAATTGAAAGCAATGCAGGGAAGAGTTCTTGGGGGCCTGAAAATAAGCATCTTATGGACGAAATTCAGAAAAATGCAAATATGCTCCAACGTGTACTCCAAGAACTGCAAGTTATGAAGGGTGCATTAATGAAGTTAACGAATTCATCAACAACTCTATCATCACCACCTCCGAAGAAAGAAACATAAATACATGGGTATGGGCACTCCCCTTGGCAACTGCCAAGCTTGGGGTGCTGCCCCAGTATCGTATCATCATCACATCTTTATCTTTATATTTTTTCTTAGTTCGATCCTTTTGCTTATATCTTGATCTAGAGGAATAAAGTTTTAGTATGATCTAGCTTTGAGTTTCGCCTCGATATCTATCTATGTAATCGAGTCCGTGAGATATATAATAAAGAGTAGTTTTCAGTTAAGGGCTTTGCTTTCTTGCTATGATCTTGAGGGAACTAAATAAAAGAAAGAACAAAAAGAAATAAAGAGTTCATATATTGATCTTATGGATAGTAATGACTTCACATATAAAGTGTATGATGAATAGAAGTTATTGAGAGTTAACAAACATAGTTTGGTCATTGTTGCAATTAATAGAAAGTAATAAAGAAAGAGAGCTTCACATATAAATATACTATCTTGGACATCTATTGTAATTGTGAGCACTGATTAAAATATGACATGCTGAAAAGTTGATGTTGGACAAGGAAGACAACATAATAGGTTATGTTTTCTTATATCCGAATTGAAGTTATATTATCATGGATCATCCAACAAGTTAAGTTTGCTTTTCCCTCTCATGCTAGCCAAATTCTTTGCACCAAGTAGAGATACTACTTAAGCTTCCAAGCATCCCTAAACCCAGTTCTGCCATGAGAGTCCATCATACCTACCTATGGATTGAGTAAGATTATTCAAGTAAGTTGTCATCGGTGAAAGCAATAAAAATTGTTCCTCTAAATATGTATGATCTATTAGTGTGAAGAAAATAAGTTTTATACGAACTTGTGATATGGAAGAAATAAAAGCGACAGACTGCATAATAAAGGTCTTTATCACAAGTGGCAATATAAAATGACGTTCTTTTACATTAAGATTTTGTGCATCCAACCATAAAAGTGCATGACAACCTCTGCTTTCCTCTGCGAAGGGCCTATCTTTTACTTTTATCTTCTACCCTTATACAAGAGCCATGGTGATCATCACTTTTCCTTTTACACTTTTTCCTTTGGCAAGCTCTATGTGTTGGAGAGATCTGGATATATATATCCACTCGGATGTAGGTTTTCATAAAGTATTATTGTTGACATTATCCTTGAAGAAAGAAGTTGGAGGGCGAAACTATAAGCCCCTATCTTTCTCTGTGTCTGATTGAAACTTTGTACCCATAAGTATCGTGTGAGTGTTAGCAATTGTGAATGATTAAATAATAGTTGAGTATGTGAATTTCCTGAAAAGATCCTTAATTGACTCTTTTCGATGTTATGATAAATTGCAATTGCTTCATTGACTGAGATAATAGTTTATCAGTTTTCAATAAAGTTTCTGATTCATACTTTACTTTGTGAACAGATTGTTACTTTAGCATAAGAAATTATATGTCATTATATGTTGTTGTTCTAAAAAGGATCATGATGCCCTCATGTCCGTATTTTATTTTATCGACACCTCTATCTCTAAACATGTGGACATATTTATTGATATCGGGTTTCGCTTCAGGACAAGTGAGGTCTAAGCATGAGGGAGTTGATACGTCCATTTTGCATCAGGCTTTTATATTAATGTTTATTGCATTCGTGAGGGAATTTGTGGATTGAGGTGGGTGATAAAATAGAAGCCCGATGTAGTTTATACGAAGAATCGCGTCTTGTTTGACATATAATTTTAGAGAGTTATTATTGCCTTCCAAATAATTACCGTCATGTAATCAAGGCCAGTGTTGGATTCCACGTCATTTTCAACTGCGGAGGCATTTAATCTTTCCCCCAATAATTGATCTTTGAACCATTTTGATTTAACTGTTGTGCCCAGTAAATAATCTCTTTCCAATCTCACAGGTATGGGCGCATGACTACATGCGCATTTCCTATTCGCAATCGCATGCATTCTCACACCTGGAGCAGTTGTTGCTTTGTAATAAAGCAGAAAATAAAACAAAGTAATTGGACCATTTCTCGCCTTGTGTAGTAGAAGAATATGAAAAGGAAAGAATCGCTGGTGAGGACGTCCCAAATCTACAAAGAAACACCACACATTTTTCTTTCCTTTTCCTCCTCCCCATGATCCTCTAGCTGATGCATATGGGAATGCTTGGTTCCCCGTATGCACTACCATTATCTTTTTCTTAGGAAAATCATATCTCCTGATTGCATGCCATCTTATCTTTCTCTCACAGGCAAGGAAGTATTTCATTTTTGTTACTTAATGTATCCACCGAATGGTTGGCCAGAGTACATGTATGATAGATTTATATATTACCAAAAGGGATTTACTTATACTTGGCAACGAGATATTGCATGTCCTACACACCATTTTGATACATTTTTATTCAATATAATACATTATAAAACCAGGAGAGATATAAAGATACTTGGCAACAAAATGTTGCATGTCTTACACACCATTTTGATACATTTTTTATTCTAAGACGAAATGTTCACTTGTTTTACACACGATAATTCTAGCATCCATTGTGCAGCACAAAAATGAGACAAAAAATGGGCCAGCCAAATTTTCCACCAACTCACAATGTCGAGCACAAAAATGAAACAGAAAAAAAAGAAAACCAAAAAATGAAACAGAGAAACCAAAAATAAAAACGTGCGCATGCGCCAAATGGGCCTGTCAACTTTTATTATAGTTAAAGTTTTGGTAAGTTATTTGACACGAACGAGTTAATGCATGACGTGTTTTTGGGAAAGTGCCGAATTGATTGAGTTAATGCATGCGTCAGATGGACCGGTGAAATTCGGCTACGATTGAGCAAAGGTCACCTGTAAGACCATCGCGGGCGTAATATAGGGTTTGATGAACGGTGGTGTGCGGTGAGCCGAGACTACCGACTCCCCTTTAGAAGTAGAGATTTTTGGAAAAGTGTCGAGTGTTAATACATGCATCAAATGGACTGGAGAAATTTGGCTACAGTTGAGCGAAAGGTCACCTATAAGACGTTCGGGGGCGTAATATATGGTTTGACGAAGAGTGGTTGGAGGTGGGACGAGACTACCAACTCCCCCTTTCGGAGTAGAGATTATAAATTGATGATTTCAA
>NC_041393.1:2507097-2509543 GCF_002162155.2 Triticum dicoccoides | reverse complement strand
CACACACACACAACCCACGCGTAGAGGGTTTTATTCTTGTTCACAGATGACCGAGTCAAATTAATAACTCTCAATAGAAGCCAATGTCGTCCAAAGGATTATGTACGCCAAAAGTCCAATCGAAAAATGGTCACGATCTTCTCCTTGTCAGGGACCATAGGTATTGTAAGATTGAGCCAAATGAGTAGAGGTAAACAAAATAGTTATGGAAAATCTTTGTGAACAGCTATACACTGCTCCAGATAGTGGATGCACCACGTGAAAGAATGCAAATAAATTAATCAAAAAGTTTAAGCACGATCAAAGGACTGCTTCTTGGTTCTTGGAGGCAATAACAACATACATCAATACCATTGCCGATATAAAGAAGTATGAATAGCATTACGAAAGAAGTAACATTTATCATCCAAATTTAGACCATGAAAATCCCAACACAAAATATTCCAGTTCTTAAGAGAAAGCCATAAGCAAGATCTAGTAATAAATTAACCCATAAGCAAGATACTGGTAATAAAATAGCAAATTTCTGGGAAGTAGCATCTTCCTGGAGATTAATTATCCAGCGTCTTCGACCTCGCTTTTGGTAGCGCCTATCGGTGTGGGAAAGCATCTCTTCTTCGCCTTGGACTTCTGGATTCTACTGTTAGATTGAAGGTTCACCTTAAAGCCATCATACTTATTGGATCTTGAGCTCCTCCTCAAGTTAGCAGCATCAATGGGAGTTGCAATCTTGCTTTTAGGGTGCTTGGCCTCGGGCGAAACATCAGTGATAACATCGGAGGAGCCTGCATTGGAATCCTGATCTTGACCTGGCTCGCTTTCGTGGGTGTGCTTTGCAGATGCCATAAAACATTAGTTCTTTTACGTGTGATTGTAGTTGCAGATATGAAATGCCCTAGGATTTTTATTGGGGTAAAACAAGTTGATTTGCAACAGACGATATAAGTATTCATGATGATGATGTATGCGTACCTCTGTATATTGCTAATTACATGGACCATTAACTATACAAGGATACACTATGTAATATGATAGCTAAAACAACGATATGTGAGCATGTGACAGCATATATAACTGGTCTCCAGATGCATATATAACACACAAAGCTACCAAACTAGAACTAGTAGCGTTGGCAGAGAAGGAAGAACATAGTGCTTATGTACTCTAGTGCTTTGTAATCATCGTCATGTACGACAGCTACAGGACTAGAAAGATTAGGAAAAAAAGCACTATAAGACTTGACAGATGCCATATGGAACAAAATAGGTTACGCACTCTTGGACTAACTAGGTACTACTCACTCTTGGGCATTGACTGCATGATCGGAGACGGAGCACGAGGTGCAATGTGGCCCAGTCGTGGATGGCATAGTGCGCCAGGGTGCGACCATCTTCCAGCTGTTTCCCGGCATAGATCAGCCTCTGCTCGGCGGCAGGAATGCCGTCTCTCTCCTGGATCATGGCCTTGACACAATCGACGGTGTCCAGCTCCTCAAAATAATGGGTAGTGGCCTTTCCAGTCAACCCTTTGACAATGATTTGGATCTTCCTTCTCGGGCGCAGACCGAGGCGAAGAGTGGATCCATCATGGATGCGGTAGTAGGACACACTGCGTCTGTCGTCTAGCTTCTCGTCGTCAAAGGTAAGGCACTGCTGCTCATGAATCTTGGCCTTGACGACATTGATGGTGTCGGACGGGTCGACCTTCACGGTCATCTTCTTGCCGGCGAGGGTCTCGACAAAGAGCTTCATCGATCGGTTGAACGAGAGCGAAAAGCATCAGCAATTGGGAGGGCTACATCCAACTACGGATGATCCTAGAATGAACAAAACAAAACCTAATTAACCCATTGACGGATGGTGATCAATAATAAGCAACCTAATGGAGTACGTACTTTCTAGTAAGATACAGATGAGATCAACAGCTAGCTCGCGTACCTTTCGCGGGAACTCGACGACGACGACGAGGCGAAAGGAACCGATCGATCGACGATATGGTTTGTTTGCCCGAAAGCGATAGATCGATAGATGGATGGAGACGTGAAACTAGGGATTGACGATGTGTGTGTATATATCGCCAACGGCCCACATTCCACGGGTATGGTTTATTCTGCAGGCAGGTTCCTTCCTACGGAAGCCCCGTGATTTTGCCTTCGCAATCGGCCCTTCCCATTTACTGAGACTACCGTGACTCATCATGGGGCCTGGGGCCTAGGGCCTGGCTTTTGTTTAAGCTGGACGGAATCGCCATACAAACCAAGAGGCTGTCACAATGTACAGTAGTAGAGGTCGATCAAACTAGCAGAACATATCACAAAGGAGTGAAGTCTGAAATAAACCCTGAGATTTTTTTTTTGAGATGAGATCGCTGACCACCCTTGCCGAGTGGTTAAACCAAGAGGCTGTCACAATGTACAGTAGTAGAGGTCGATCAAACTAGCAGAACA
>NC_041393.1:2501278-2506786 GCF_002162155.2 Triticum dicoccoides | reverse complement strand
AAACCCTGAGATTTTTTTTTTTTGAGATGAGATCGCTGACCACCCTTGCCGAGTGGTTAAACCAAGAGGCTGTCACAATATACAGTAGTAGAGGTCGATTAAACTAGCAGAACATATCAGTTCAAAGGAGTGAAGTCTGAAATAAACCCTGAAATTGTGGGGGCTGACGCAAATGAACCCTAATCTTTAAATCCCTGAAGTTGGCACCCTGTATTTACAGATCGCGGTCAATCCCGACCCTGCATGAGTAAAATCTTGTTTGGTGTAATTGGAAAGGTGTGATCCCAGCCGGGACTGATTTCTACAGTGACTTACTACATGGGCCCACTTATCATATGCATCTCCTCACGAGTTCACGCCCCAACCGACACTACCGGAATCGCACCCTATGCCGAGCCCTGCCTAGCCGTCGGGACAGGCCTATGCCGACGGCCCCCGTCGGCATAGGGCCGTCGGCAACATATCCGTCGGCAACCCGACGGTGGCCGTACATCTATGCCGACGGCCCTGGCCGTCGGCAACGCCATCGCCTAACGGCGGCTGCCGTCAACTGCTGACCAACGGCGTCTCGCCACTTGGCACCTCTATGCCGACGGCCTGGCCATCGGCTTAGTTTAGAACTATGCCGACGGCCAGGCCGTCGGCATAGAGGTGCCACGTGGCGAGACGCCGTTGCTCCTGGGGGCTTGCCTATGCCGACGGCCTAGCCGTCGGCTTAGTTTAGAACTATGCCGACGGCTAGGCCGTCAGCACAGACGTGCCACGTGTCGGCAACTGGGCACTCCTGGGGCAGAACTAAGCCGACGGCCAGGCCGTCGGCATAGACGACCACGTGTCAGCCACTTGGAGCTCACGCCAGGCCTATGCTGATGGCATATATAAGAAGCAACATATATAAGAAGCAACATCACGTAACAGTAAGGAGCAGCATCACACAACAAATTCATCATCACACATCATAAGAAACATCGCAAAGCATAAACATATAAGTATCATCACCACCAAGCATATAAGAATCTCACAAACAACAATAAGATAAGAAACATCACAAGCATATAACTATCACAACATCGAGAACCGCCACAATGTGACCCAAAGGCTTAAGCGCCAGGACGTCGAGCACCGCGGAGGTCGTCACCGCCAAGAGCGCCGAAGCCCAGGTCGTCAGTGCTTCCGCCAGCGCTACCGCCAAGACCGCCTCCGCCTCCGCCTCCGCCTCCGCCTCCGTGGATTGGAGTGGTCGGGCTCCGTGTCTCCGGGGTGCTGCGAAGACCACCGCCAAAGGTAGATCCACCTGTTCCCTGGATGTTCAAAAGACATATTAATGGGATATATGACTGTGTTGAAAGGCATGACATGCTTTGGGTGAATAGATTGGGGATGAACTAACCGGCGAGGGGCCAGCGTTCTGTGCCACAAACTCCTCAAAGGTCAGCAGCACTGGTTGTGCGGGAGGGCATTGTGCTGGCTGCAACTGAGGACACCTGTCGGCTGCCATTTCCTAAAAAGCCTGCTCCAGCTGGCGATCCCTCTGCACTTGGTGTTCATGAAGCCTCTGATGCCACGCCATGGTCTCCTGGCGTGTGTACTCTAGGTAGGCCTACGGTATGACATGATGGAACTCATAAAACTACTAGATGCGGATAATAAAGTGAGCAATGAAGATAAGAGGGAAAATACTTACAGATTGTTGCTCCTGAAAGAGGGACTGTGAACTGGACACTGGCTGGCTCGTGCGCTGGCTCAGGCTCGGGTCGATCCGACGGAGCTGTGTGTAGGAGATAGTCGGAGTGACCACAGCATCGAGAACCGCCTCCCGACCGTGCTCCTTGGGCCGTATGCTCACCACCGCCCTGTCGTCCAGATCCGCCGCAATGGGGTCAGGTGTGTCAGGATGTAACTTCAGATACGCCGCGGAGTAGGCCTCCTTCCTCCACGCGGTCTTCTTGCCGTAGTACTTAGGCTCGCCAGGCTTGGGGTCCGTCCGCGTATGGGCGATCTCCCACGCCTGCATGTGTGAGAGCGCCGCTTCAGTTTCTCCTCCTGCACCACCAAACACGTGGTCTGGATAGTATGATGTCCTGAGGTCTGACACCTCCTCTAGGATAACTACCTAGGCTATGGAAGCTTCAATCTTAGCTTTGTTTCCACATTTCCGTCGGAGATGCTTGTTCTGCCTCTCAGGGCCGTATTGCCACCGATTTTGCACAGGGCCCCCCAACAATACCTCGTTCGCGAGGTGCAGAATGAGATGTGTCATCGGAGTAAAGAAGCCTGGCGGAAAGATCTTCTCTAGCTTGACTATCAACTCCGGTGCCTTCTTATGCAATTTTTCAATCACCTCTTTACTTACTTCTTTAGCACAGAGCGTGCGGAAGAAATGGCTAAGCTCGGCAAGCACTCACCAGACATGCTCGGGGACATAGCCTCGAACCATCACCGGCATTATCCGCTCAATCCATACATGGTAGTCATGACTCTTCAGGCCGGTCACTTTGACCGTTGAAAGATTGACTCCCTAACTTATATTCGATGCATAACCATCGGTGAACTTCAAAATTTGTTTCAGCCAGATGAGTACTTCTTTTTTTCTGGCGGTTTAAGGACAAAGTCAGCATCTGGCTTGAACCAGTTTTTTCGACCGCCTGTGGGAGGCTTCATGTTCAGGCGTGGTCTATCACAAATTCTCTGTTGATCGGCTCTAGCTTTTACGTTATCCTTCGTCTTATCAGGAATGTTGAGGATCGTGTGGAAAAGGGACTCTGCCACATTCTTTTCGGTGTGCATCACATCAATATTGTAAGGAAATTTGAGGTCCTTGAAATAGGGAAGCTGCGAGAAGGGGGTAATGTGAGTCCAGTTGTGCAGCTCGCCATATCCCTCGAAGCCTTTGGCTTTGGCTTTGCCTTTGCCTTTGACTTTAGGCTTGAGAGCTTTTAGCTGAGCAAGAACATCTGCCCTCGAAAATGTTGGAATCTCGGTTACTTCATGAACAACCCGGCCTTTCGTGAAGTTCTTCTTGTCTTCCCTGTCTAGATGGTCTGGAGGGAGGAACTGTCGATGCAGGTCAAAGGCTACATACTTGCCACCCTTACTCAGCCAAATCATTCGCAGAGCCTGCATGCACACTGGGCATGGCATCTTACCACTTGTACACCATCCGCAGAATAGAGCATAGCCGGGAAAGTCATGCATGCAATAGTGCAACCAAACTTTCATCAAGAAATTTCTCTGCAGATCCCGGTCGTATGTCAACCTTGGAAAGTACCAAGAATGGTGCAAGGCATCCACAAGCGGCTGCATAAACACACCCAATTGCTTCCTCGGGTAGTCAGGCCCCAGAATGATGAGCGACAAGAACATGGTCTTCCGTTGCATTAGGGCACCGGGAGGAAGATTGAGCGGAATTACAAACACAGGCCAGCAGCTGTATGGATTGGACGACATACCATATGGATTCAACCCATCACCTGATATGGCTATTGTGACATTCGCAGCCTCGGCTGCTTCCTCGGGGTATTCTTCATCGAATGACTTCCATGCTTCCCCTCCCGATGGATGTACGATTTTTTTGGGTTGTACCTTATACCTTCCTTGTGCCACTTCATCATTTTGGCAGAGTCCTTCGTGATGAAAAGGCGCTGCAGTCTTTTTATAAAATCAAGATACCGAAGAACCTTAACGGGGATGGTTAGCTGCTTTTTCTCACCATCCTCACCGACCACCTCAATGTACCGAGACGAACCGCACTTCCTACAGTACTTGTCATGCGCATACTTGTGCCTAAACAAAAGGCAATTCTTCGGGCAAACATCTATTTTCTCATAATCCATAGAGAGTGCCTTCATGATTTTCTTTGTATCGTACATGCTTTTCGGCAGTTCATGACCCTCAGGGAGGCTGTTAGCCCATACTCCCAGGAATGCTTCGAAGCATTTCTGGCTACAGCCTTACTCAGCCTTGACTGCAATCAGTTGCGAGATGGCATCCAGCTGAGATATTTTCGCACCCGCATAAAGAGGTTTCTTCGACGAGGCCAAGACCTCCAAGAAGGCCTTTGCGGTTGCCTGCGGCTCCTCCGGTTCATTCTCTGAAGGTGTCGCATTTGCCGTTTCTGCAACAATGACATCATCTAGCATGTCCCTGACCCCGTCGTCCTCATATCCATTGATGCGTTGTCGCATCACCTCCCCTCTACCACGGTCCTGCTCGGCTATGTTTATCGGCGGCATGTCAAAGTTTGGCATATATCCGTGCGTGCAAAGGTGCTCACTCATGTCCGTCTAATTTCTACGGTGACGTCTGGCACATCTCGCACAGGAGCATGGTGGGATAATTCTCATTGGACGACGGAATATCTCCTTTAAATACACATCGGTTTTCGTGATCCACTCTGATGTTACTCGATTCCGACGGATAAAACCACTGTACATCCACAGATTATCTGCCATCCTCTGCTTTTTTGCAACCCACACAACATAATTAAGGATTCACTTAAATTAATCACATCAAATTTTCAGTTTCTACCGCGTTTAATCACCCTACATCTCTAATAGGTAAAGATGGGTCCTAATCCCACCTGAGGATGTGTAGATTGAGTACGTTCTCCATTCTACCCCGTTCCGAGACAAAATTTTGGCAGCACCTCCCCGCTGTTCTCTAGATACACGTCTCGGCAAATAGCCGAGAGAATGTGCTCCGAAGAACAATGGGGAGGCACCGCCGAAATCCTGTCTCGGAACGGGGTAGAACATGGAGAACATACCCAATCTACACATCCTCGGGCTATCCATGGAAAACGCTGGACAATCCGAAAGAGCTGTGGTGATAAATATGCAATTGAATGCATATTTATCGATGCAACCCTTTCGGACGGGAGACGCCTAGGTTACGTCAGTTGACTTGAGAATGAAATCTAGTCACATGATTCGTAGCTCACCCACGGCTATAGAGGAAGTAGTCGAACACCGGAGGGACAACCGGGGACCAACAGCTGCTACGACGATCACTCCACCAAGATGGAACACCACAGAACCTGCACCGTGACAATAATTAAGTACATCACAATATATTCATCATCAACATCTAACAATCATCGAATCATAAAAATCAGCATCCTATATCATCTCTTCCGCAAAAAAAATCATTATCTATCATCAACATCATCATCTATCATCATTAACATCATCATCTATCATGTAACAATCATCATACATTTGCAACTATCATCAAAAAATCTATCATCTAACGTCATGCCCCTTGTTAAAAATATTTGCTTTTCTTGCATTTCTCACATTTGTAACTATCATCAAATCATCTGTCAACTAACTATGCATCCATCCATCTAGTTACATAACTATGAACAACAACAAAATTATCAAAAAAATCTACAGAGAGGGAGGGAGGGAGCTCACCATGGGGGAGGGCCGGCTCAGGGGGAGGGGCAGGCACGGACGACGGGCCAGAGCAGGCGGCGGAGGGGCAGGCACGGACGAAGTGGCCGCCAGG
>NC_041393.1:2487518-2501117 GCF_002162155.2 Triticum dicoccoides | reverse complement strand
GCGGGCTCGGGGCCATCGGTGGCGTGCTTAGGGCGGGCGGGCGGCGGAGGTGGTGGGCGGCGGCGCGGGTGTGGGTCGGGGAGGAAGGGGGAGATGGATGGCGAATGGGTGGTGGGGGCGAACCGCAAGGGGATAAGGTCGGCCCTATGCCGACGGCCTGGCCGTCGGCATAGGCCCGCACGTTTGCCACGTCACCGATCCGTGGACATCTGCGCTGCTATGCCGACGGCTAAGCCGTCGGCATAGATAATTTGCATTTTTATTTTTTTGTTACGACATTTTTTTTATATTTTTTTGTTACGGCATGTGCTGCACCCCCCCAACACCATTCCGGCCCAAACCACCCAAAGATACCCTCCGTGTCGGCCCGACACGGCCATTTCCCCCCTCCGGGACACGGCGGCAGCCACGCCCGTGAGGTCTACACGGCAGGACGGGGGCCCTGGGGGTAGCAATGCCACCGGAGCGTCGCACCGGGCCCTCATACATGCGGGGTGGTGTGGTGGCATGTCCGAAGAGGCGGCACGCGTGTCCGGGGTGTGCCCCCCTCACGGACGGCGCCGCCGCCGGCACCTGGAGAGGGGAAACGGACGCGTCGGGTCTACACGGAGGGGATCTTGCTATGGGTCTACAGGGCGTCCATGAGGGGGGCACACTCGGACACGCGTGCCGCCTCTTCGGACATGCCACCACACCACCCCACATGTATGAGGGCCCGGTGCGACGCTCCGGTGGCATTGCTACCCTCCAGTGCCCCCGTCCCACCTAACCCTGTAGCGTTTGACCACGCGATCTAGCCCTTTGACTTTGCGCGGACGGGCTTTGACCAGTGGACCTCCCTACCCGGTTGTGTTAGGTCAGCCCATAGGAACACTCTAGAGCAACATCCGGGCCAGACCCACAGCAAGATCCCCTCCGTGTAGACCCCATGCGTCCGTTTCCCCCTCCAAGTACCGGCGGCGGCGCCGTCCGTGAGGGGGGGCACACCCCGGAGCCCCAAGACGGGCGTCTATGCATGCATGAACACTTTCACATATGCATCGGGACCCGTGCGATGTTTCGGTGACATAGCTACACCCCGAATCCCCCCACCAACCAGAATTCCTTCCGTGTCGACCGTTTCCCCCCTCCGTGACACGGCGATAGTGACGTTCGTAACGGGGGGCAATCGATATACCATCGGGTATGTTTTTTTAGATAAGGCATAATTATCTTATACAAAAACAAAAACTAAAATAAAGTAAAAATAACAAAACAGAGTAAAAATAAAAAAAATAATTAAAATAAATGTATGCCGACGGCAAGGCCATTGGCATATCTTTGCACACACGGAGGTTGTCCCACGGATCGATGACGTGGCGTGGCACATGAATCGCTGACGTGGCAGAGGGGCCTATGCCGACGGCTTTGCCGTAGGCATACCTCTGCCACAGATATGCCGACGGTCGCCATTACCGCCCGTCGGCGTAGGATCAACGCCGTCAAATGGTCAGCGCTGACCGGGCAGGTGGGCCCTGGCTATGCCGACGGCCTGTCCTATGCCGACGGGCCCCATAGGCGTAGCTCGGGCGGTCCCGACAGCCCCGTCGGCATAGATGAATGTATGCCGACGGCTTTTCTACGCCTACGGCCTTTCCTTGGCCGTCGGCATAGGTCCATAGATGCCGACGAGTGCCGTCGGCATAGATTTGGCCGTCGGCAACCCCAGTTTTTCTGGTAGTGCGATGAGGTGCAGTGGAGCGGCGCCGGCACCGATGAGCTCCTCAAGAGTGTGCTGCACCTGGGCAAGTCCGACTCGATGGCGACAGTGGTCAACCACATGAGCGATGGCTTGGGGAATCTTCTGACCAAGCTAAGACCACGCGCTGCAGGCGGAATCGTACGTCCGAGAGTGTGCCGGGCGCGGTCAGCTCGGCTGTCGACGCCATTCGGGACGACCTAGAGGCGGCTGTCGTCAATGCCATCAAGCCTTGTCCTGCCAAGCCAACGTACTACAGGATGCACTCACGTCTGTTTGTGCACATGCATCCATGCGTCCATCTCTCCGTTGGTCGCCGTGTTGCTCCTTGCTCGCTAACCACGCCGTCATTGCCTCGGCTTGCTGGCAGCCACGGCGCCGTGCTTCGTTTCTTGCCTGACGCCACCTGCTTCATGCAGTTTCTCACAGCTACGCGCCGCCGGCCGCTGCCAGGCTTGCCTGCGCACCGCCACTCTAAGCGGTCATCCATTGGACGCCACGACCACGACCCCTTGATGGATGGCAAGCTCGCATGGCCGAGCTGTGTCGGTCCTCGCCGTCGTGCCAAGCCTCGACTGCGCCATGAGCCGCGCGTTCTGCGTAATAGGTCGGCCCGGCTAGCGCGTGCCTCAGCGGCTCGGCCCCACTGGTCGCGCGGCCCGCCCGTCGCCGTGCTTGCCTTGGTCAAGCCGCGTGCAGGCCGCCGCAATCCCCAGCCTCAGCCGCATTGCTCGCGCCGCGCGGGCCCTGCTGGCCACGTCGCGCTCCGCCCACTCTGTCCGGCCCCTTCGTCGGAAGGTCTCCAACAGCCGCTGCCTCCAGTCGTCGGCCGGACGGAGCTGGCTCGGCCACGATGCCAACTAGTGCGCGGCTCGATCAATATCGTAGAAGAGGAAAGAGGGATCGGTAGTGGAGAGGAAAGGGGATCGTGAGAGAAGAGGATATAGAGGAAGAAGACAAGAGGAGGGAGATGAATATGACTTGTGGGGCAATCCTCTCAGTGAGATTAGCGAGTGAACCCAGCTGGGATCGACCCTTTTCCCAGTGCGCCAAACATATCTAGGTTAAAAATGACCGGGATTTGAAGATGAGGGTTTATTTACGTTGGCCTGTACAAAGTCAGGGTTTATTTTAGACTTCACCCCAGTTCAAAGTGAACGTACCTATGGGGCCTGAAACTTGTACACCGGAAAATGCGCATATTCATATTCGTGGCATGAGTGGTCAGTTTCTACACCACCAGCATTAACAACCATCTTCAGGCAATTGAACTGGTGAGGCTGTCAGCTTAGGTTTTTACTGATCGGACCGCTATGGTTTAGTAGCGATGAGTGGTGTGCCGGGATCGCGTCCCCCGCAAGGCCCCGGTCCGGGTGCCTCGGCTCGACTCTGTCGGTGGCCTTACTCCCAGGGGTTGGAGTTCGGCCGCCCGCGGGGTTGACCGGCGCCGACGCCGGGCTTCGGCCTCATGTTTGCCGGTGGGGGTGAAAGGTGCTCCCTTGAGGTCGGGGGCTCCCCCCTCGGAGTCACCGTGCCGACAGCTGGGGTGTCACTGGCCGCGCGGACCGCGGCCCCGCGCGCTCCTTCTGGAAGGCCGCTGCTCCTGCATCGTCCTCCTCCGCCCCGGCTGGCCCGTCGCTTGGCGTCCTCGTCGGAGTTCTCGGCCGTGCTCTCCAGGCGCTCCCCTCCGGCCATTCATCTCTACGTTTGGCGCCTCCTCTTCCCCGTCCCATGGTGCCCTGCATGCCCCGTCCTGACCTCGCCGCCCCCGTCCTGCCCCGCCGGCGGCCACCGCGGCGGCGCTCGGGAAAACCCTTGCCCCCCCGCTTGGTTGCCCCGGGCCGGTCGTACCGGGCCGCGTTGGTTCTGGGCCGCCCCGTGGGCCACGCCGTTGGGCCCATCCCGGGGTCTTCGGCCGCCAGGCCGCCGAGTGGGGGGTGGGCCGTTGGCCGTTTTGTGGGCCGGTCCCCTGGGCTGGTTTCGCCCCCCGTGGCCCAGCCTCGCCCCTCGGTGGGTGCTGTCCCGGTCCGGCGCGCCATTTGGCCCCCGGTAGGGTTTCCTCGCCAACCCTCCACCAACACCGCGCCTCCTGCTCCCCTCCCTGATGCGCCCCTTGCCGCCCCTCTCTGTCCTCCTCTCCCCGGCACCGCCGGCCCCCTCGTGCCCCCCCTCCTCCCCCGCCGGCCATGCCCCGGGAATGAGGCGACGACTTGGGCCGCCCCAAACGCCGCGCGGACGACCGCCGCGACCCGCCTTGGTCCGACACGCAGCTCTCCTCCCATCCGGCCCGGCACTACCCAGCCCGCTCCTCCCGTCGCTCCTCCCCCCGCCAGTCCCATCGGTCTCTGGCTCGCGACGACCGCCGCTCCCGCTCCCCGGCGCACCGTGCGTCCCCTCGGGCGGATTGGCGGGACCGCGGCCAGTAGCCGGCTGGGGAGGCCCGGCCGTCCTCCCGGCGGCGCTCCCCCTTGTCGGTGTCAAAACCGGCGGATCTCGGGTAGGGGGTCCCGAACTGTGCGTCTAAGGCTAATGGTAACAGGAGACTGGGGACACGATGTTTACCTAGGTTCGGGCGCTCTCGATGGAGGTAATACCCTACTTCCTGCTTGATTGATCTTGATTATATGAGTATTACAAGAGTAGATCTACCACGAGATCGGAGAGGCTAAACCCTAGAATCTAGCCTATGGTATGATTATTGTTGTGTCCTACGGACTAAACCCTCCGGTGTATATAGACACCGGAGGGGGCTAGGGTTACACAGAGTCGGTTACAGAGAAGGAGATCTACATCCGAATCGCCAAGCTTGCCTTCCACGCCAAGGAGAGTCCCATTCGGACACGGGACGAAGTCTTCAATCTTGTATCTTCATAGTCGAACATGAGATGCTGCACGAGCTTTTCGACACGACGCAAAAGGACGTCTGGAAGGTGCTGTTCAAAACCAGCGAAGTTCCTCCTCCCATTTCCGAGGACCGCGGGCTTAGTGCAAAGCGCCTCGCCAATTCGGTAAGTCCTCTAACCATCAAAAGATATACCTGTCCCAGCATATTTGCGGGAGGATTTTAAGTGACCATGCTGACAAAACATGATTACGTGAAGGCGGCGGAGCAGATCGACTGTCCTGCTCGGCTGCTCGAAGACCCAGCGACTGCACTCCTAATGGAGATGCTGGCTCCGGTGCCTTACAAGGTGCCGGAGAAGAAGGCCGAAAAGAAGGCCACGGGGACCAGGAAAGGTCTCAGGCGCGAGGTTGCACCGGACACCTCGCCCGAAGACGATGAGGCGTACTCCTCCCACGGAGGGGAGGGAGAAAAAGACGAAGAAGAATGCCGCCCCATCCGGGGAGGCAGAAGGGTCCAAGAAGGCGGCCGCGGGGACCAGAAAAGGTCTCCAGCGCAGGGACGTGATTGGCTCGTCATCCGAGGATGACGAGGCAGATTCCTCCCACGAAGATGGGGGGAATCATGAAGAAATGCCCCCTCCCCGCACTGGGGAGGAGAAGAAAAGGAAGGCCGCCTCGCAGGAGGAGGCCAGGACGCCTAAGAAGGGGAAGGCGTCCCTTCCGGATCACTCCACCACTGCCACCTATAGCGAAGAGGAGTGGTTGCCCAGGCGCAAGCCCCGGGCAAAGTCGTGAGTATCCGCAATCTGTAATATTTTTGCGTGACTCTAACTTTCTGGTTCGTAATAACATCGAACACGTGTATGCAGTCCGGCCAGGTCCAATCTCGGGGCATCTTCTTCGGATGGGTCCTTGAGTGCGTCGGAGATGGATTCGCTCCCGACGGCCACCTCCTCGCGACTTGCGGATGACACCGAGGTGTTGTCCCAAAGGATATCAGAGCGGGGGGTGACGCTTCCAGAGACGCCCCAAGGAAAAATCCCAGACGCTGGGCACATGGGGGGTAAGATCCCCATGGATTATGCGGACGGGAGCTGCAGCAAGTCTGGCTCTCTGCCGGTTACTGCACCGGCGCCTTCACAGGTTTCGGATTCAAGCGAGCAGCCCCCCGCTAAGGAGGGCGAGTCGGCCGTGCCGACGACCTCCGTCCAACCGGAGGTGTCGGTTAATTTGCTAGAAGTGCTTCGCAGCGCTTCCATCGATGAAGAGCACCGTACTCTCATGGGTACGGCGATTGAGAAGGTCCGGTCCGCCAAAAGCGGATTGACCGAAGCCTACACCAGCCTTCTAACGGGCTTTGAGGTAAGTAAAAAGCGTGAGAAAATATCACCCAATAGACAGTAGCCCCTGATACTCTGTTTGGTGTTCGGAAAGAAAAAGCCAAACGGAGGGTCAATTATTAATCCGCAGGAGTCTGACAGTTGTTGTCTATGGTAATGAGCAGGCGCTACTACTGACCGCCACTGCGCGCATAACTGAGGTTGCCGGACTCAGGCAGGACCTGGGGAAAACCGCAGAGGACCTCGGCCTCGTCAAGAGGCAGCTCGAGGAGAATAAAGGTAAGTGATACCCCGTTCATGTGTCGTGTAGGGAAGAAAAATTGGTGATGCTAACAAAAAGCATCATGATTTTTAATAGGGGCGGCGACCGAAGTGGCAACCCTGAAGAAGGCGCTATCCAAAGCCGAAGCCAAGGCAGCCACAGAGTGCACCGAGCATGAGAAACAAGATGCTCGGGTGGGGGCGGTACAGCAAGAGCTCCAGGAGTTCGACAAGAAGTTCGAGACCTTGGAGCATGACTTCAAGACGCAAGCGTCCGAGAGCTTGCCAAAGCCCTCGAGAGTGCAAAAGATGCCAAGGCCAAAGCCCAAAAGGCCCTCCAGGAAATCCAAGCGACCAAGAAGATAGCGGCGGGTAAGGCATTTATTATGCAAAGCAAGCATCTGGAGGAGACATTTCTTTTACTCACCCGCATTCGGAGCTCTCCAGGGGCATTCACAGATCTGCCATGCAGCATCTCAGATGCCGCGAAGTTCTACCGTGCCGAAGAGGGGAGCTTGACGGAGAAGCTGTTCTGGTCCCAGTATACTGGGGTCGAACACCCAATGTCTCTGAGTGGCCAACAGAAGCAGTTGGTCGAACTCCATCGGGCGGCCGAATTGGCGATGAAGGACCTCATAGTCTGGATGTGGCCTGGTGAACTCCTGCCCGACAGCTACTTCGGCCTTATAAAGCAGATGGTGAGTGCCTGCCCGCGACTTGAAGTTATCAAGCGGTTCGTCTGTATTGAGGGTGCCCGCCGAGCCTTTGCCCGTGCGAAGGTGCATTGGGCCAGATTGGACGCTGAGAAGTTGGTGAAGGACGGACCCCCGGAGGGTAAGGAGCACCGCTGCCCCGAGAAATATTATGATGGCGTCATGAAAGGTGCTCACCTTGTGGATGATGAATGCCCCAAGGATGTAATCTTTGAGTAAATGAACTCGTGATATCTTTGTAATATAAAAACGACTTTGTGTACACTATATAACACTTTGTTGATTTAAAATGTTATCTTCTGTGCGGCCGTTTATAAAATTCTGAGAGTGGGCCAGTCATCGGCTTCCGCCCCCGTGTAGCTAGTACTGGGGTGTTCGTGGAAAACCCAAACACTCTTTATCCAAGTTCTTGGTCCTTTAAGGAGGTGTTCGGCGCAGCAAACGAGGCAATCGGACTATATGGCTTTATAACTCTCACTTGGCCATAGAGGTCTATAATTTTAAATTTCAGCGAAGCCCCTAGTATTCGGAAGGCCGAACTGGGGCGCTATACACGCCTAAATCAAACAAAGCCGATTCCTCGCCTTAAGCGGAAAAAATCTTTAATGATTTAGGACCTCTCGAACAGCGACCGACTCTCGCCGCATCATGACAGTCAGTTTTCGGCTTTCTCTACTGAGGTGCTCGTCCGGAAGAACCGGGACACAGTCGCAGTAGTTCTCCCTGTGCTACCTTAGCCGATATAACGGAATGTAAGGTACCAAAACAAGGGAGCCGGGATAACCCAACTATTGACCCAAGACATGATTCAGAGATAATGCATATAATGCTATAAGTTCGGGGTGCCGCACTGTCGACAGTGTTCGGACTTTTATTGCCATATTATGGGGCTCAATAGAAAGCCCCTGGCGAACGGATTGTACCAAAGTGTACGGATCAACATAAAATAAATATTGAAGGGAAAATATGATGATAGTAATAAGAAGCTGACGCTGTATACTATTTCCCATTGTTATTTGGATAATACGGCAAGGCGTATATTTACAATTGATGCATTAAGAAGAGACAAATAGGACTATTTGACATGTCCTATCCAAGGGCAGGCTGCATGCGGGTATGTAAAAACAGGTATAACGATCGTTGAAAGGGACCACCTGGGTATTCCCTTGTGTGCAAAGCCTCTTGCCTCCTTGGTGTTCCCCTCAGTGATGAGTCTGGTAGTCTGGCTTTCTGAAGGGGCTACCCGAAAGTGGGGTCCTGAAAAGGAAGAAAGTGGAAGGTTGTGCGGGCCTCGTGGAGGCTGAACCGCACTGTGAGCTGCATCGTCGACTTGCCTCCGCGTGTGCCCATGGTATTTTGAGTGCTTAGTTGTGTACGTGTGGCATGAATGCCTCCTCAATGGGGCTAGGGCGGAGGCCGGATTGCCAATCGAGCTCTTGTCACGCCTGACCATCCTGTTGTGGGGTGCTCCGGACTCGCTTGACGGTGTTCGGGGTTGTTATCACCGAATGGGCTGTCTGTCGAAGAACGCTGTCTTGTACTTCTGCCGGGAGGGCCACAGTGTTCTCTTCCATACGGAGGGAGCGGTCTGTGTTTCTGTTGACTGTTATAACCTCGCGGTGTCCCGGAATCTTGAGCTTAAGGTATGCATAGTGCGGTACCGCATTGAATCGAGTGAACGCAGTTCATCCCAGTAGTGCATGATAGCCACTACGGAAAGGGACGATATCGAAGATTAGTTCTTCGCTTCGGAAATTATCCGTGGATCCGAAGACCACTTCCAGTGTTATTGAGCCCGTACAATGGGCCTCTACCCCTGGAATTACACCTTTTAAGGTGGTTTTGATTGGTTTGATCCGTGAAGGATCGATGCTCATTTTGCACACTGTGTCCTGATAGAGCAGGTTCAGGCTACTACCACCGTCCATGAGGACTCGCATGAGATGGAATTCATCGATGATTGGGTCAAGGACCAATGTGGCTGAGCCGCCGTGATGGATGCTGGTAGGATGGTCCCTACAATCAAAGGTGATCGGGAAGGATGACCATGGGTTGAACTTTGGGGCGACTGGCTATATCGCATAGACGTCCCTAAGTGCACGCTATCGCTCCCGTTTGGGGATGTGGGTGGCATAGATCATGTTTACCATTTTCACCCGGGGGGGGGGGGTATTTCTTCTGTCCCCCAGTGTTCGGACGTCGGGGCTCCTCGTCGTCATTGCTGTGCAGCCCCTTGTCCTTGTTCTTGGCATTTATCTTGCCGGCCTGTTTGAACACCCAGCAATCTCTGTTACTGTGATTGGCAGGTTTATCGGGGGTGCCGTGAATCTGGCACGAGCGGTCAAGTATGCGGTCCAGACTGGACGATCGCGGATTGTTTCTTTTGAACGGCTTCTTCCACTGACCGGATTTGGAGTTGCTGAATCTGGCATTGACTTCCGTCTTCGGCGTTGTCGCCATTGTTCCGACGCTTATGTCTATCGCGCCGTGATTTTCCATTACTATCACGGACATCTGAAGTGCTAGAGTTTCCTGGCACGGTGTTACTGCGAGCCAGCCAGCTGTCCTCGCCCGCGCAAAAGCGGGTCATCTGTGTCGTGAGGGCCGCCATGCACTTCGGTTTTTCTTGGCCGAGGTGTCGGGCAAGCCACTCGTCGCGGATATTATGCTTAAAGGCCGCCAGGGTCTCAGCATCCGGATAGTCGCACTACAAGAAATATGCTATCTTGTGACCTCCACTATTGGTCACTGAAAGGTCATAGTTTTTCATTTGCGACCTTTTTGTGACCAAAAACAGAAGGTCAAAAGCTGAGGGTCGTAAACTGACTATAGTGACCTTCTCTGTGAGAAGGTCGTGGACGTTTATGACCAAAATATTCGTACTGTGGCGTTTCGGTCACTAGCAGCCTACCAGTCCACGTAGGCATCCAGCGTGGCAAGCTGATGTGGCACAAGATTCATCTCGGTCCAATTCAATTTTCTACATGGGCCTAGCCCAACAATTCGGCCTATTTGTGTTTTTTTCTCATATTAATTTTGGCTAGGTAGATGGGCCTAGCCCAACAATTAAGCCTTCTCATTTTGGGGCCGTGGCCTTTTCTGCTAGAAAGTTTTAGTTTTTTTGTAATATAAAAAAGGTCCACTAGTCAAATGGGTCCCAGATGTCAGGTTCAGGTACGTGGGTCCCAGCTAGCAAGTTCATATTCTTCATAATTCAATTTAACAGTAAATAAATAACCAGTATTTAAATTGGCATAAACAAAACACACACATAATACTCCAAATATTATCAGCCAGATTCAGTACAGAGCTCCTATTGTACAAATAACATATACTTTACAAGCTCTACACATAATAAGCTCTAACATATACAAGCTCTACAAGCTCTACACGTGATACATTTACAAGATCTATACATATAAAAGCTCTACAAGCTCTACAAGCTGCCCTGGTGTTAACCCTGGTGCTCTTCAATCTTCTTCAACATGGAGCTCCTTCGGTAGCGAGCACAAACTGGGCACCTGCATCATCACAGGAAGGCAATTTTAGATCATAAAAACGAATGTTCCAAGCACAGTTTAGAGAAAAGAACCAAGTAAATTTGCCCTCAATCATACAAACAAAGTTTATACAAAAGAAAAAGAACTTATTATGCAGGACACATACGTACACATCTTAGGAAAAGCTCAGAAAGGGAGAGAGAGCAGCAGCAGCAGCAGGGGGTTCAGACTTCAGAGAAGATCAGCAGCGAGGCTAGGAGAAGAAGAAGCAAGCATGGGAATGGAGAGAGGAGTAGCAGCAAGCAGCAATAAGGAGGTTCCGAGAAGAAGTGCAGCAGCAAGTTTAGTGGATTCATAAATGGAATGCCATCATAAAAAAACAAACGATTTTCCATGGTGGTGGTGATGGTGAGAAGGAGCAGAGCGGCAAAACAAAGGGCATTTGATTAGGCGAAGGACAACCTGAAGAAGGGACGACCTATGCTCTCCTACAACTTTGACATCCGTGTTCATATACTGAAGGAGCTTGACGAGGACACCGGGCACCAAGAACGCCTTTGATGCAACTCCTTAAGCGCATTACTTTGCAATGTTCAAAGAGATTCAACAGTTAGATAAATCACATGAGTGTCTAAAGAATCAGAACCAAGCTAAGTTAGTTATCAGTTCACTGCTAGCCAACCTGGTCGGCTAGCCCTGTTCAAAAATGAAATCCATGAACCCGGTTACAGTAATGGCTGCAACTTTTCGTGAATGTATTTATAGGGAAACATGGGTCACAAGGAACTTAAAGCAGGAACCTCACAATAGCAAGACCGGCTGCATTTCCTGATATAACCGTTGAACAACAATAACAAGTGGATCAGCTATTGTTCCTTCCTGTTGGAAACCATCAGCTGTTTTGCTCCACAGTGTTATGTCAGAACTATCAACAAGATGATGACTCGAGGAAAACAGCATGATGATATTCTAGCGCACAAGTATATATAGAAGTATATATATACAAGGATTCTAACACCACAGCATTGACAGTAGGAAGCTAACTAGCATATGATAATTTCTCGACAGATGATAATCTCATCTAGCATCTGAATCTAAACTCAAGTAGCATGCGTCGATTGTAGGAAGGGGCAAGCAATTAAAAGCTACAGATAGAACACAAGTTCTATGTACCTAGATAACAAAAGTAAGAAAGAAATTGATGAAATGTACAATGGAAATTTACTATTGTTACAGAGCAAACATTAAAAATCCATGCTCAGTTATAAACCAATTATTGCAACTGATGATGCTGCACCATTCATAGGCAATCAGAGATGAAGGAAACAAACCAGAGAAATGATCATCACCTTAAGCTCCTCAAGGGTAAAGCCTCTGCCAGCCCTCTCCTTAATGTTGTACTTGCGGGTCTGGCATGCACGATGGGGCGAAGAGGTCCAGAGGTAGGGCAGTGGAAGATCTTCACAGCCTTCTTCTGGCGAGCTGTATACAAAAAAGAACAGAATGTAAGATGGCAGTGAGTTAAGCAAGCACCACAATAATAGAAACATGTTGTCAGTGGATTGGATGGTAACACAAACATCTACTATGTCCTGCTGTAACAAACATGTACTTAACTCCTTACATACACCAGTGCAAGTGTTGTTCACATGTTACTACTTGATTCGACTTTATACATATAAATAGACATGACAATAAACTTGCATAAAGAGACGTCTAGTCTAGCATCAGACTAACTTACTGGTATAAAGAGACATGGATATTCATGACAATACAATGTCTCAATGGCTCAATGCCTGAAGCTTTTTCGCTTGTGATAGGAGATTTTACAAAAAAGAATAAAAGGTGCCTCTGAACAGGAGCAGAGCAGGTCTAGAGCACTTATGTCAATGCCTCCCATACAATTTATTTAACTCATAGGTTTACATTAATTGAAATATTCTGGGACAGTTCAACAAACAAAAATGTGAAGCAAATAGCATTTTTCAGTTCAGCAACATGTTGTACATACAGCATGAGCACCACAGGACGGTAAAAACAGTGAGCAACCTGCAACTCTATTTTGATGATGTGGGTGCATCCACATAATAGAATTTATTTATCTGTGTGCATTGATCACTAGTCAATTCGTATCCATTGATGACCACAATGTTGCTGCAGCAGGAAACATTCAGTCAATGTTGCTGCAGTGTCCCATAACAAGATTCTTATGTATGGACTGATTTTTTGTGCATATGTAACTAGAATCAATCTGTATCCAATAATATATGGCGACATGTCACAGCAGGAAATTTGAGCAGGGGTTGGAGAAGAAGGGCGGGCAGTCAGTACCTTGTAAGAAGAGATGCTGCTGGGCAGAGGCCTAGTCATGGATTACCCGTGGAGGTTCATGGAAGAAACATGAAGGGGATGTGAGAACACTCGTGGGATTGCATTAGATTGAAATGAGACGAATGGGATAGTGGAGCGGAGTGGATGCTTACGGGAACTCAATCTCGAGGCGGGTCCTGCCGTCGTCGATGGCGGCGGTGAGGGAGTGGGCGGCGTCGGAGACGAGCTCCTCATAGGAGCGCGGCTTGTAGACGGACACCCCGACCCTGAGCTCCCCCACCTCCGCCTCCTTGGCCGCCTCCGCGCGCACCAACCGGAGCCAGCGGCGGCACCGGAAGGTTGCTTGCGCCCTGGCAAGGCGGGCGGACGGGGAAGGCGAGTGGGGAGCGCGGGGCCGGCCTGGTCGAGCGCCTCGAGCTCCGGGTCGACCATGAGGGAGAGGAAGCCGATGAGGAGGTTGAGGAGGTAGATGCCGAGGCCGTAGGAGACGACGTAGAAGCCCTGCACGTAGTAGACCCGCGACGCGTAGACGGCGGGGGCCAGCAGCGTGCCCGCCCACCGCCCCGCCGTGTGCGGCTCCGGCGGCGGCGGCGCGAGCGCCTGCGCCGTCATGGTCATCGCGAGCTCGCACGAGGACGGCGGCGCCTTGGATTGGGCGCTGTGCCCTGCGTCCGCACCTGCGCGAGTGATAGGGAGGAAGGGTGGGGTGGGGGATTGGTTGCGGATCGATGAGAGGTCGACGGCGGGGTGGTGCGGCTGCCGTGGGCGAGGATGACGGTGGGGTGGGGGCGGCCGCCGTGGGCGAGATTGACGGCGGGCTGTGGGCGGCGGTTGTGGACAAGCACGGTGGATCCGGGCGGGGTTGGGGACGG
>NC_041393.1:2450663-2487136 GCF_002162155.2 Triticum dicoccoides | reverse complement strand
AGTTAGGTGAGACGGGGGGGGGGGGTCAAGTCTGCCGTTAGATCCGGGACGATCGGACGGTTCAGATCGCCTACGGTAGGGTGATCCGGGGGAAACGTACTGATTGGTTGGAGACTACGACTATAATTTAAAAAACAATGTCCAAGTGCTAAAAACAAAGGGGTTTATGAAGCAACTACCAATAATATTTTGTAAATTGGAACCACTAAAATTTTCACTCAAGTTATACCACATTTTATGGATGATCATAACCAACTTGTATGCATTTCCAATTGTTCTAGCCTTTTTTGGCCATTTAAGTTTTGTAAGATTCCACCCGCAGCTACGAACGGCTATGCCCATGGTTTTAATCGCGTCTTGAAATTGGCAAAAAGAATTAAAAAAACAAAAAATGGAAAGCCTTTGCATTGTGTGATCTAGTGTCTAGGAAAAAACAAACTTCTAATACGATAAATACCTTTAAAAAGTCTGCTCAAATGGCATAGTCTGCTCAAAAGGAGGTTTTTTTGTGAAGGACCTCCGAAATATTTGTTGCAAAATTGGACCAAATCATTTTTCTAAAATACTAGGCCATATTTAATGCACAATTGACCAAATGGTTGGGTGTAAAAAGTTTTGATCCACCTCCGGTGAAAAAGACAAATTCCCGCCGATTCAATTGGAAGCGGGTCAAATTTGAATTGCAGCTACCTCATAGTTTGCTCTTTATTTTTTTCAAAAATCATTTCTAGGTACATAAGTATCTATTTAATCAGAGAAACATCAAAAGTTTTCCAATATTCAACCACTAGCTAGGAACGGCCAAGCCCGCCGTTTTGACCGCATTTTGAAATGGGCATAAAAAATTCAAAAAAAATCAAAAAAATGGAAAACCTTCGCATTGTGTCATTATATGTGACCAAGTTTCTTGGAAAAATAATAAACATGTAATACGGCAATTATTTTAAAAAAGTGTTCTCAGAAATGAGCTATCAAGCGTGAAGATTCATGGCTTTCAAGCCAAATGATCAATCCTATGGCCACATTCATGGAATAGTTTGTTCAAATGATCTCATATTGTGCACAAGGGTGCATATTGGAATTCCAAACAATGTTGCCTAAGGAAGTTTTCATATTATTTGGACGAAAAAAACATTTTCCATTTTCCGAGTGCCTGAAATGAGTTTTTTTTGTGAAGGACCTACCATATATTTGTTGCAAAATTGGAACTAATCAATTTTATTAAAATACTAGGCCATATATAATGCACAATTGACAAAATTGTTGGGTGTCAAAAGTTTTGATCCACCTCTGGTGAAAAAGATGAATTGCCGTCGATTCAGCTAGAAGCGGGACAAATTTGAACTGCAGGTGCCTGATAGTTTGCTCTTTATTTTTTCCAAAAATCATTTCTAGGTAAATAAGTATCTATTTAATCAGAGAAACACCAAAAAAATTCCAAGATTCAACCACTAGCTAGGAACGGTCAAGCCCGCCGTTTTGACCGTATTTTGAAACGGGCATAAAAAATTCAAAAAATTTTGGAAAACCTTCGCATTGTGTCATTATATGTGACCAAGTTTCCAGGAAAAATAATAAACTTGTAATACGGTAATTATTTAAAAAAAGTGTTCTCAGAAATGAGCTATCATGCGTGAAGATTCATGGCTTTCAAGCCAAATGATCAATCTTATGGCCACATTCATGGCATAGTTTGTTCAAATGATCTCATATTGTGCACAAGGGTGCATCTTGGAATTCCAAATAATGTTGCCTAAGGAAGTTTTCATTTTCTTTGCACGGAAAATTCATTTGTCATTTTCTGAGTGCCCAAAAGGAGGTTTTTTTGTGAAGGACCTCCGAAATATTTGTTGCAAAATTGGACCAAATCATTTTTCTAAAATACTAGGACATATATAATGCACAATTAACAAAATGGTTGGGTGAAAAAAGTTTTGATCTACCTCTGGTGAAAAAGAGAAATTGTCGTCGATTCAGATGGAAACGGGTCAAATTTGAACTGTAGCTGCCTCATAGTTTGCTCTTTATTTTTTCCAAAAATCATTTCTAGGTACATAATTATCTATTTAATCATAGAAACACCAAAAAAATTCCAAGATTCAACCACTAGCTAGGAACGGTCAAGCCCACCGTTTTGACCGCATTTTAAAACGGGCAAAAAAAATTCAAAAAAAAACAAAAAATTCGAAAACCTTCGCATTGTGTCATTATATGTGACCAAGTTTCCAGGAAAAATAATAAACTTGTAATACGGTAATTATTTTAAAAAAAGTGTTCTCAGAAATGAGATATCATCCGTGAAGATTCATGGCTTTCAAGACAAATGATCAATCTTATGGCCACATTCATGGCATATTTTGTTCAAATAATCTCATATTGTGCACGAGGGTGCATCTTGGAATTCCAAACAATGTTGCCTAACGAAGTTTTCATTTTCTTTGCACGGAAAATTCATTTTTCATTTTCCGAGTGCCCAAAAGGAGGTTTTTTTATGAAGGAACTACCAAATAATTGTTGCAAAATTGGACCTAATCAATTTCATAAAATACTAGGCCATATATAATGCACAATTGACAAAATGGTTGCATGTCAGAAGTTTTGATCCACCTCTAGTGAAAAAGACAAATTCCCGCTGATTCAGCTGGAAGCGGGTCAAATTTGAACTGCATGTGCCTCATAGTTTGCTTTTTATTTTTTCCAAAAATCATTTCTAGGTAAATAAGTATCTATTAATCAGAAATACATGGTTTGATGGCGAGACATCGAGGTTTGGAGGTGGCTGAGGGCCCCAACTCTAGAGCGCATAAGCTCGCATGCCCGCCGCGTGGTTACCGCGTGACCGTGGTTTTGCCATGCGTTCTGGGAGGCCTAGGCATGTCTAGTGGGTTGTTCACTCCCCAGGTAGATGCTAGGAAGAAAATTATAACATAATATTCTCACGAGGAGACCGATCGATGCTCAAACATGAATAAGCAGCCAAGTGTTTGATTTGCGGTACAGGAAATGCACATGGCTAATGGGCATGAGTTTTGGCTGAGGATGATCAGTTACTAAGAAGACCGTCTTCACAAATTTTTAGGGAAATCAAGAATATATAAATAACACTTCCTTCACAAAGTGGTGCTCTGAACAGAGTAGGAAAATGAATATTGTTGAGTTATTTTTGAACTAGGCAAGGAAGGTTTTTGACATATTTGATGAAGATATGATCCAAACAATTTATGAGATTTTTTTGGGAATTTTCGGAATGACAGAAATATAGGTTGCTTCACAACCTAGGGCAAAAACTGCCACATGGACATGACACATAGGCAAAACTGATGAGGTGGCGCCTAGTCATCACAACCAACCACAATCTACAAGGCTATGACCATCTATTTTGGTCGTTAACAACTAGAAATAAGGCAGCGGACTGGCCCTGTATGCTTTGTGACCATTTGTTGTACAGAAATTACGACCGTTCTGACCAAAATGGTCGCAATGGTTTAGGGTTTGGAGCCCCCCGAACAGCTTTTGACCAATTGGTCTCAAATGGTCATAGATCTATGACCAATTCTTCTAGGGTCACTGACAGAAGGTCACTAGTTGACATATTTCTTGTAGTGTCGACAATTCGGTTCTTTTTAGTTAGGAACCGAGTCCAAAATTTTCTGGCTGACTCTTCGGGCTGTTGGGTAATGTGACTTAAGTCAATAGCATCCGGTGGTCGCACGTAGGTGCCCTGGAAGTTGTCGAGGAATGCGTCCTCAAAAATTTCCCAACTGCCAATGGAGTTTGCTGGCAGGCTATTCAGCCAATGTCTGGCTGGCCCTTTGAGCTTGAGGGAGAGATACTTGATGGCATGTAGGTCATCACCGCGAGCCATGTGAATGTGGAGAAGGAAATCTTCAATCCACACCGCAGGGTCTGTTGTGCCATCGTATGACTCGATGTTGACAGATTTAAACCCTTCTGGGAATTCATGTTCCATTACTTCATCAGTGAAGCAGAGGGGGTGTACGGTGCCTCTGTGCCGGGCTATGTCACGATGCAGTCCGGCTAGGTCTGGTCGGTTATGTTCGGCCCAGCCAGATTTATTATTAGTCTGTCCGGCATGACGGTCATCGTCATGTGTTGTGGCGCGCCCTCGTGATCCGTAGATCGATCTTGGTTGTCCTGCGTTGTTTTCCAATGTGTCTCGCAGGTCCTGCGTATTGCCCCAGACCGTAGTGAACCGGCGTGGGGGTGCGGACTGGTGCGTCGTTTTATCCTGGCCATGACGTGGCCGGTCAGCCTCATCTTGTGCTGGTAGTGCAGGCTCTTCGGCCTCTTCTTCTAGTGATTTGTGCTTTAGGTATCCCCTGATGGGGGGCTCTAGTCCGTATTCCTCAGCCACCAGGACCTCGGTCCATCTGTCTGCGAGCAGATCTTGATCAGCTTGGAGCTGCTGCTGCTTCTTTTTCAGGCTTCTTGTAGTAGCTATAAGCCGGCGCTTGAAGCGCTCCTGCTCTATTGGATCCTCCGGTACACCGAATTAGTCGTCACTGAGGCTCACCTCGTCTTTGGAGGGAGGCATATAGTTGTCGTGCTCCAGGTATCCGTCCGTCGCCTGTTCAACTAGGCTGACCTGCCCGTGTTCTTGTTCGGCCTGCTCAAAGGTAGGCTGATCAGGATTGTATTCCTCTTTGGCGCCATATGGATTGTTTTCTTCTCCAGTGTCGGTGTTGCTTTGGCGGGGCTTAGAGCGGCGCCGATGACGCCCATGCTTTGGCGGGGTTATCTCCTGTTGCCTCATCGCCATTGTTTTTTTTGGGAGTATCCACCATATATATATCATATGAAGAGGTGGCAGTCCAGCGCCCTGTGGGCCGTGGTTCCTGTTCTTCTCCTGCATCGTCGTCTATACCGTTGATGTCTTCAGAGTCGAAGTTAAGCATGTCGGTCAAATCATCTACCGTGTCTATAAAGTGGGTGGTGGGTGGGTGATGAATTTCTTCGTCGCCTGCTTCCCACTCGAGCCGAACATAGTTCGGCTAGGAATCTCCTAACAGAGAGAAAGACCTTAATGAATTTAGCACATCGCCAAAGGGGGAGTGCTGGAAGATATCTGCAGTGGTTAATTCCATGACCGGAGCCCAATCAGATTCGATGGGTATGGACGCACGCGGTCCGGGACCTACGACCGAAGACAAGTTCGGGGGCCAGAGACATAGATTTCCTTAGAAGCGGACTCTGTGTTCGGATCCAAGGCAGATAGGTGTGCGGCCTCCGTGGCGGGGTCCATCCACCCGTCCTCGGATGGCACGATCTGCTCTGGATCAACGTCCGGAGCCATGGCAGGGGATATATCCCGAATACTGTCCGACGACATATCTAAGTCATGCACGTGGCGATCGTTCGACGCTCCTGACGTGGGACCGAATCCGTTGAAGATCAAGTCTCCGCGGACGTCGGCAATGTAGTATAGGTTCCCGAACCTAACCTGATGGCCAGGGGCGTAGCTGTCGATCTGCTCTAGATGGCCAAGCGAGTTGGCCCGCAGTGCGAAACCGCCGAACACGAAGATCTGTCCGGGGGAAAAAGTCTCACCCTAGACAGTGTTGTTGAAGGTTGGAGAAGCCATCAAGCCTTACAGCAATGACACAGAGGAACTCTCAATGAAAGCACCAATGTCGGTATCAAAACCGGCGGATCTCGGGTAGGGGGTCCCGAACTGTGCGTCTAAGGCTAATGGTAACAGGAGACTGGGGACACGATGTTTACCCAGGTTCGGGCCCTCTCGATGGAGGTAATACCCTACTTCCTGCTTGATTGATCTTGATGATATGAGTATTACAAGAGTTGATCTACCACGAGATCGGAGAGGCTAAACCCTAGAAGCTAGCCTATGGTATGATTGTTGTTGTGTCCTACGGACTAAACCCTCCGGTTTATATAGACAATAGAGGGGGCTAGGGTTACACAGAGTCGGTTACAGAGAAGGAGATCTACATCCGAATCGCCAAGCTTTCCTTCCACCCCAAGGGGAGTCCCATCCAAACACGGGGTGAAGTCTTCAATCTTGTATCTTCATAGTCCAACAGTCCGACCAAAGTACATAGTCCGGCTGTCCGGATACCCCCTTATATAGGACTCCCTCACCCCTCCCTGTCGCGTTGTCGGGATCGGTCTCCCTCCCCTCCTGATCAACAGCCCCTCACCACCGACTCCAACACCACGGCTGCCCGCCGCTACCAGCCCCCGCACATCCAAGCAGCGTTCCCGCCGTCCAACGGTGGCAATGGGAACCGGGGGCGCCAGGGCGCAAAGAAGAAGAAGAAGAAGGGCCCTCCTCGCCCCCGGGCCGCCGCCACCTCTGCCGCCGCGACGGCCCCTCCCTTGAGCCCCACCCCCGCCCCCGACGGCCCACCGTGCTTCAACTGCGGCTTGAGCGGGCACTTCTAGGTGGCATGCCCCAACCCACTGATAAGCTACCTCTGCAAGGAGGCCGGTCACCCCGCGACTCTCTGTCCGGAATGCCCGGTGACGGAGGAGATCATAATGTATGGCCACGGCATCGAGGACATGGGCTTCTTTCACATCGAGGTGCCGGAGCTCCCACCTCCCTCCCCCTCGCTCCTGGCTCTTGTGACTCATGGGCGAGGGCGTCGCCACCCCGGAGCTGATCGAGGCCGAGCTCAACCACTTGTGCAGGTGCAAGTGGGATTGGCAGGTGACCTCCACCGCTGCCAATGCCTTCACAATGATCTTCCCCAACGCCCTGAGCATGGGATTCTGCACCCGCAGCGACAAGATCGCCATGGCCCTCAACGGGATTGCGATGAACATATCCGAGCTGAGGTGGGATCCCAAGGCCGTGGTGGTTCTGGACACTGCCTCGCTCCTCATCGCCGGCCTGCCAGATGTGGCCCGGTCCGAGCGTGTCATGCGCAATATGTCCAAGATCCTGGGCAAGGTGGTCGTGGTCGACAAGCTTTCTCTGTGCAAGGAGGAGGAGGTCCGTGTCAAGGTGAAATGCTTGGACTCCTCCAAGCTCCACGCCACAAATCGGGTCTTCTTCAACAACGACGGCTACAACCTCACGATCCGCCCCGAGCCTCGGAACCACATAGGCCGCCCTCGCCTCTCTGTCGACCGCCACCAGGGGGCGGTCTTGCTGATGCCGACGACTGCTAACACAAGCGATCCCGCCACTCCCGCCTCGATGACCATGAGGAGGACGAGGACCTCTCGGAGCGCTCCCGTGATACGTCTCCAACGTATCTATAATTTTTGATTGTTCCATGCTATTATATTACCCCTTTTGGATGTTTATGGGCTTTATTTTACACATTTATATCATTTTTGGGACTAACCTACTAACCGGAGGCCCAGCCCGTATTGCTGTTTTTTGCCTATTTCAGTATTTCAAAGAAAAGGAATATCAAACGGAGTCCAAACGGATTGAAACCTTCGGGAGCGTTATTTTTGGAACGAACGTGATCCAGAGGACTTGGAGTGCAAGTTAAGAAGCAGCCGAGGCTCCCACGAGATAGGAGGGCGCGCCCCCGTGTCTTATGGGCCCCTCGGGCGGCCACCAATGTACTTCTTCCTCCTATATATACCTACGTACCCCGAAAACATCCAGGAGGAAGACAAAACACAATTTCCACCACCGTAACCTTCTGTATCCGCGAGATCCCATCTTGGAGCCTTCGCCGGCACTTTACCGGAGGGGGAATCGACCACGGAGGGCTTCTACATCAACATCCTTGCCCCTCCGATGAGTTGTGAGTAGTTTACCACAGACCTACGGGTCCATAGTTATTAGCTAGATGGCTTCTTCTCTCTTTTTGGATCTCAATACAATGTTCTCCCCCTCTCTTGTGGAGATCTATTCGATGTAAACTCTTTTTGCGCTGTGTTTGTCGAGATGCGATGAATTGTGGGTTTATGATCAACTTTATCTATGATTAATATTTGAATCTTCTCTGAATTCTTTTATGTATGATTGAGTTATCTTTGCAAGTCTCTTCGAATTATCAGTTTGGTTTGGCCTACTAGATTGATCTTTCTTGCCATGGGAGAAGTGTTTAGCTTTGGGTTCAATCTTGCGGTGTCCTTACCGAGTGACAGAAAGGGTTGCAAGGCACGTATTGTATTGTTGCCATCGAGGATAACAAGATGGGGTTTATATCATATTGCTTGAGTTTATCCCTCTACATCACGTGATCTTGCTTAATGTGTTACTCTGTTCTTATGAACTTAACTCTAGATGCAGGCAGGAGTCGGCCAATGTGTGGAGTAATAGTAGTAGATGCAGGCAGGAGTCGGTCTACTTGTTATGGACGTGATGCCTATTTACATGATCATGCTTAGATAATCTCATAATTATTCGCTTTTCTATCAATTGCTCGACAGTAATTTGTTCACCCACCGTAATACTTATGCTATCTTGAGAGAAGCCTCTAGTGAAACCTATGCCCCCCGGGTCTATCTCTTATCATATTTGATTCCAATCTACTTTTATTTGCATCTTTACCTTTTTGCATCTATATTATAAAATACCAAAAATATATTTATCTTATCTTACTATCTTTATTAGATCTCACTTTTGCAAGTGGCCGTGAAGGGATTGACAACCCCTTTATTGCGTTGGTTGCGAGTTCTCAGTTTGTTTGTGTAGGTGTGTGGGACTTTTGAGGAGCCTCCTACTGGATTGATACCTTGGTTCTCCAAAACTAAGGGAAATACTTACGCTACTATTGCTACATCACCCTCTCCTCTTCGAGGAAAACCAACGCAAGCTCAAGACGCAGCAAGAAGGATTTCTGGCGCCGTTGCCGGGGTGGTCTTCTCTCAAGTCAAGACATACCAAGTACCCATCACAAACCCATCTCCCTCGCATTTACATTATTTGCCATTTGCCTCTCGTTTTCCTCTCCCCTACTTCCCCCTTGCCGTTTTATTCGCCCTCTCTTTCCCAATCCCGTCCTCTCTTTTCCGCTTGCCCTTTTCTGTTTGCTTGTATGTTGGATTACTTGTTGCCATGGCGCAAGATAATACCAAATTGTGTGATTTCTCAAATACCAATAATAATGATTTCCTTAGTACTCCGATTGCTCCTCTTAATGATGTTGAGTCTTGTGAAATCAATGTTGCTTTGCTGAATCTTGTTATGAAAGATCAATTCGCCAGCCTTCCTAGTGAAGATGCCGCTACTCATCTAAACAACTTTGTTGATTTGTGTGATATGCAAAAGAAGAAAGATACGGATAATAATACTGTCAAATTGAAGTTATTTCCGTTTTCACTTAGAGATCGTGCTAAAGTTTGGTTTTTGTCTTTGCCTAAAAATAGTATTGATTGTTGGAACAAGTGCAAAGATGCTTTTATCTCTAAGTATTTTCCTCCCGCTAAGATCATCACTCTTAGGAACAATATTATGAATTTTAAAAAACTTGATCATGAGCATGTTTCCCAATCTTGGGAAAGAATGAAATTGATGCTTCGCAATTGCCCTACTCATGGTTTGAATTTATGGATGATCATACAAAAAATTTATGCCGGTTTGAACTTTTCTTCTAGAAACCTCTTAGATTCAGCCGCGGGAGGCATGTTTATGGAAATAACGTTGGGTGATGCTACAAAACTTCTTGATAATATTATGGCTAATTATTCTTAATGGCACACCGAAAGATCTTCTAGTAAAAAAGTGCATGCTATAGAAGAAATCAATGTTTTGAGTGGAAAGATGGATGAACTTATGAAATTGTTTGCTACTAAAAACACTCCTTTTGATCCCAATGATATGCCTTTGTCTTCCTTTATTGATAATAATAATGAATCTATGGATGTGAATTTTGTTAGTAGGAATAGTTTTGGAAACAATGCTTATAGAGGAAACTTTAATGCTAGACCGTTCCCTAGTAATTCCTCTATGGAAATTCCTACAATAATTCTTATGGTAATTTCAATAAGTTTCCCTCTGATTTTGAGAATAGTGTGAAAGAATTTATGATTTCTCAAAAGAATTTTAATGCTTTGCTTGAAGAAAAATTGCTCAAAGTTGACGATTTGGCTAGGAACGTTGATAGACTTTTGGTTGATGTTGATTCTCTTAAACTTAGATCTTCTCCTCCTAAGCATGATATCAATAAGTCTCTCAAAGTAATGGGAATTTCCATTGATGAGTGTAAGGAAAGAACCGCTAGATTGCGTGCTAAAAAAGATAGCTTTATAAAAGCGTGTTCTTCTAGTTTCCATGAAAATAATGATTAGGATCTTAAAGTTATTGATGCGTCTCCTATTAGATCTATGTTTTGCAATATGAATTTTGATGATTATGGGACTGATGATGAATCAACTTTGCCTAGAAGGCGTCCCAAGAATTTGGAGTCTTTAGATTTTGATGCTAAATTTGGTAAAAGTGAGATTGGAGAAGTCACAACTTTAAATAGTATTGAACCCACTATCTCGGATTTTAAGGAATTTGATTATGATAATTGTTCTTTAAAAGGTTGTATTTCCTTGTTGCAATCCGTTGTTAATTCTTCTCATGCTTATAGTCAAAACAAAGCTTTTACCAAACATATTGTTGATGCCTTGATGCAACCTTATGATGAAAAACTTAATTTGGAAGTTTCTATACCTAGAAAACTTAGTGATGAGTGGGAACCTACTATAAAGATTAGAATTAAATATCATGAGTGTTTTTCTTTGTGTGATTTGGGTGCTAGTGTTTCCACGATTCCGAAAACTTTATGTGATATTCTAGTCTTCCATGATCTTGATGATTGCTCTTTAAATTTGCACCTTGCGGATTCCACCGTTAAAAAGCCAATGGGAAGGATCAATGATGTTCTTATTGTTGCAAATAGAAATTTGGTGCCCATGGATTTTATCGTTCTTGATATAGATTGCAATCTTTCTTGCCCTATTATTCTTGGTAAACCTTTCCATAGAACGATTGGCGCGATTATTGATATGAAGGAAGGGAATATTAGATTCCAATTACCATTAAAGAAAGGCATGGAGCACTTTCCAAGAAATAAAGTCAAATTACCTTATGAATCTATCATGCGGGCTACTTATGAATCAAGTGCCAAAGATGGCACTCATTAGATCTATCTTCACTTTTATGCCTAGCTAGGGGCGTTAAACGATAGCGCTAGTTGGGAGGCAACCCAATTTTCTTTGTGTTTTTTGTTTTTCTTCCTGTTTAGTAATAAATTTAGCATCTACCTTCTGTTTAGATGTGTTTTTATCTTTTATTTAGTGTTTGTGCCAAGTAGAACCTATAGGATAAACTATGATGATAGTTGATTTGATTCTGCTGAAAAACAGAAACTTTGCGCTCACGAGAAACAATAAAATAAATCACAGAAACATGATTTTGCGTTGATTATTTTTGCTGCTGATCAATAAACAAATTGTACAGTACATCCTATTTTGGTAGGATTTTTAGAGTTCTAGAAGTTTGCGTTAGTTACATATTGCTACAGACTGTTCTGTTTTTGACAGATTCTGTTTTCCATGTGTTGTTTGCTTATTTTGATGCATCTATGGCTAGTAAAATAGTTTATAAACCATAGATAAGTTGGAATACAGTAGGTTTAACACCAAAATAAATAAATAGTGAGTTCATTACAGTACCTTATGTGGTGGTTTTGTTTTCTTTCACTAATGGAGCTTATAAGATTTCCTGTTGAGTTTTGTGTTGTGAAGTTCTCAAGTTTTGGGTAAAGCTTTTATGGACTATGGAATAAAGGGTGGCAAGATCCTAAGCTTGGGGATGCCCAAGGAACCCCAAGATATTCAAGGATAGCCAAAAGCCTAAGCTTGGGGATGCCCCGGGAAGGCATCCCGTCTTTCGTCTTCGTTCATTGGTAACTTTACTTGGGGCCATAATTTTTATTCGCCACATGATTTGTGTTTTGCTTGGAGCGTCGTGTATTATATTAGACTTTGATTTTTAGTTTAACACAATCATCCTTGCTGTACACACATTTTTGGAGAAGCCTATTTGATTAGAATTTGCTAGAATACTCTATGTTCTTCACTTATATCTTTTGAGCTTGATAGTTTTTGCTCTAGTGCTTCACTTATATCTTTTAGAGCACGGTGGTGTCTTAATTTTGGAGAAATTGCTAGTCTCTCATACTTCACTTTTATTATTTTGAGAGTCTTTTAGAATATCATGGTATTTTCTATGGTTATAATTTAGTCCTAGAATGGTGAGCATCCAAGTTGGGTATAATAAAAACTATCATAGGAAGTGAATTGGATGCTATGATCAATTTGATACTTGATAATTGTTTTGAGATATGGAGGTAGTGTTATTAAAGTCATGCTAGTTGGGTGATTATGAATTTAAAGAATGCTTGTGTTGAAGTTAGCAAGTCCCGTAGCATGCACGTATGGTTAAAGTTATGTAACAAATTTGAAACATGAAGTGTACCTGGCTTGTGCATCCTTATGACTGGCGGTCGGGGACGAGCGATGGTCTTTTCCTACCAATCTATCCCCCTAGGAGCATGCGTGTAGTACTTGATTTTTGATGACTTCTAAATTTTTGCAATAAGTATATGAGTTCTTTTGACTAATGTTGAGTCCATGGATTATACACACTTTTACCTTTCCGCCATTGCTAGCCTCTTCGGTACCGTGCATTGCCCTTTCTCACCTTGAGAGTTGGTGCAAACTTCGCCGGTGCATCCAAACCCCATGATACGATACACTCTATCACAAATAAACCTCCTTATATCTTCCTTAAAACAGCCACCATACCTACCTATTATGGCATTTCCATAGCCATTCCGAGATATATTGCCATGCAACTTTCCACCGTTCCGTTTATCATCATGACATACATTACTTTTGTCATATTGTCATTGCATGATCATGTAGTTGACATCGTATTTGTGGCAAAGCCACCATGCATTATTTTTCATACATGTCACTCTTGATTCATTGCACCATCCCGGTACACCACCGGAGGCATTCATATAGAGTCATATCTTGTTCTAGTTTTGAGTTGTAATTCATATGTTGTAATCAATAGAAGTGTGATGATCATCATTATTAGAGCATTCCCAAAAAGAAAAAAAAGAGAGAAGAAAGGCCCAAAAAAGGAGGAAAAGAAAAAAAGAAAGAAAAGAAAAAAATAAGAAAATAAATGAAAGGGAAATGTTACTATCTCTTTTTCCACACTTGTGCTTCAAAGTAGCACCTTGTTATTCATGTAGTGAGTCTCATATGTTGTGCTTCAAAGTAGGAGAATGTTTTTCATATAGTGAGTCTCATAAGTTGTCTTTTTCATACTAGTGGGAATTTTTCATTTTAGAACTTGGCTTGTATATTCCTACGATTGGTTTCCTCAAATGCCCTAGGTCTTCGTGAGCAAGCAAGTTGGATGCATACCCACTAGTTTTCTTTTGTTGAGCATTCATTTATAGCTCTAGTGCATCCGTTGCATGGCAATCCCTACTCCTCATGTTGACATCAATTGATGGGCATCTCCATAGCCCATTGATTATCCTCGTCAATGTGAGACTTTCTCCTTTTTTGTCTTCTCCACACAATCCCCATCATCATATTCTATTCCACCCATAGCGCTATATCCATGGCTCATGCTCATGTATTGTGTGAAGGTTGAAAAAGTTTGAGATTATTTAAGTATGAAACAATTGCTTGGCTTGTCATCGGGGGTATAGAAGTTGGGAACATATTTGTGTTACAAAAATGAAGCATAGCCTAACTATATGATTTTGTAGGGATGAACTTTCTTTTGCCATGTTATTTTGAGAAGACATGATTACTTTGATTAGTATGCTTGAAGATTTACTATTTCTTTTATCAATATGAACTTTTATTTTGAATCATTTGGATCTGAACATTCATGCCACATTAAAGAAAATTACATTGAGAATTATGCTAGGTAGCATTCCACATCAAAAATTTCTTTTTTTTATCATTTACCTACTCGAGGACGAGCAGGAATTAAGCTTGGGGATGCTTGATACGTCTCCAACGTATCTATAATTTTTGATTGTTCCATGCTATTATATTACCCCTTTTGGATGTTTATGGGTTTTATTTTACACATTTATATCATTTTTGGGACTAACCTACTAACCGGAGGCCCAGACCGTATTGCTATTTTTTTTGCCTATTTCAGTATTTAGAAGAAAAGGAATATCAAACGGAGTCCAAACGGAATGAAACCTTCGGGAGCGTTATTTTTGGAACGAACGTGATCTAGAGGACTTGGAGTGCAAGTCAAGAAGCAGCCGAGGCTCCCACGAGATAGGAGGGCGCCCCCCTATAGGGCGCGCCCCTTGTCTCATGGGCCCCTCGGGCGGTCACCGACGTACTTTTTCCTCCTATATATACCTACGTACCCCGAAAACATCCAGGAGGCAGACGAAACACGATTTCCACCACTGTAACCTTCTGTATCTGCGAGATCCTATCCTGGAGCCTTCGCCGGCACTCTGCCGGAGGGGGAATCGACCACGGAGGGCTTCTACATCAACATCCTTGCTCCTCGATGAGTTGTGAGTAGTTTACCACAGACCTCGGGTCCATAGTTATTAGCTAGATGGCTTCTTCTCTCTTTTTGGATCTCAATATAATGTTCTCCCCCTCTCTTGTGGAGATCTATTCGATGTAAACTCTTTTTGCGGTGTGTTTGTCGAGATCCGATGAATTGTGGGTTTATGATCAAGTTTATCTATGATTAATATTTGAATCTTCTCTGAATTCTTTTTTGTATGGTTGAGTTATCTTTGCAAGTCTCTTCGAATTATTAGTTTGGTTTGGCCTACTAGATTGATCTTTCTTGCCATAGGAGAAGTGTTTAGCTTTGGGTTCAATCTTGCGGTGTCCTTACCCAATGACAAAAAGGGTTGCAAGGCACTATTGTATTGTTGCCATCGAGGATAACAAGATGGGGTTTATATCATATTGCTTGAGTTTATCCCTCTACATCACATCATCTTGCTTAATGTGTTACTCTGTTCTTATGAACTTAATACTCTAGATGCAGGCAGGAGTCGGTCGATGTGTGGAGTAATAGTAGTAGATGCAGGCAGGAGTCGGTCTACTTGTCATGGACGTGATGCCTATATACATGATCATGCCTAGATAATCTCATAATTATTCGCTTTTCTATCAATTGCTCGACAATAATTTGTTCACCCACCGTAATACTTATGCTATCTTGAGAGAAGCCTCTAGTGAAACCTATGGCCCCCGGGTCTATCTCTTATCATATTATTTGCATCTTTACCTTTTTGCATCTATATTATAAAATACCAAAAATATATTTATCTTATCTTACTATCTTTATTAGATCTCACTTTTACAAGTGGCCGTGAAGGGATTGACAACCCCTTTATCGCGTTGGTTGCGAGTTCTCAGTTTGTTTGTGTAGGCGCGTGGGACTTTGGAGGAGCCTCCCTGGATTGATACCTTGGTTCTCAAAAACTGAGGGAAATACTTAAGCTACTATTGCTGCATCACCCTCTCCTCTTCGAGGAAAACCAACGCAAGCTCAAGACGTAGCATCACGCGCCCCGTCCCGTGAGCCTGTCAACCCACCTTTGGGCCGTGGCAGCTCCGGGGCAGGGCGCACCAGGGTGTCTTCCGCTGACCTCGTGGTGGCTCTTCATCTGGCAGCCCCCCCCCTCCCCGGTTGCACCCTCTCCTCCTCCTTCGGAGTCGGCCAGTGACATCTCCAGTGTGGGTCTGCTCATCGTGCCGCCTTCGTCGCCTCACTCCCCGTCCACCGACTCCGCCCTTCGCCCCTCTCCGTCGAGCCCGGACCCCCTGTCCCCCTGGTTTGAGCTCCCCGGTCCCCATAGGTGGCGACGGTGGTGCCCCCCTCGGCGGGCCTTCTTCGGTCCTTCCACCCACGGGGGACGCGTCTAGCGACATCCTGGAGCTCGTCACCCTGCATCCCCCGCCAGTGGCCCTCGACGCCCGCCTCGCCTCTCCTGCTTCTCCGGCCTCGGCGGTGGCCGTGGACATGACCACCCCGGTCTCCGCGCACCCTCCCCAGATGGTGGCGTACGCCAGGCGGCCCTGCTCCTCCTCGACGTCGGTGACTGCGTCTCGTCGTAGGGCCCGCCTCGATGCGGCCCGCCCGGCGGACTTCTCGGTTTCGTCCATCACCGAGCGAGCAGAGATCCGGGCGGCGGCCCGGAACCTCGATCCGGCCCGCCCTCCCGAGCTCTTCCAGTTGTTCCTTTTCCGTGGTTGAGGACATACCTCTCGGCCACCTTGCCAAGGTGGCCACTGACTCTGCCATCATATTCAGGGGGGAAGTTGGTCCCCCCTTAGAACAGATTGCGGCCATTAGGGCTCACGAGATCCTAAATGGAAAGGTAGATGAATCTCGGGCTGCCTGCTTTGACCTCCCGAGGAATCGACCGCCACTCCCGCGGTTCGGGCTCCTCCGGTGGTCAACGGGGTGATCTATGGGCGCACTCGTTCCCGCACAGCTGCGCTTCACGCACAACGCGCATCCCGCTTCCTGGGGTCAAGTAGCCCCCCGATGGGGGCTTGGATGCGGGCCCTTTTTTGGAACATCCGCGGCTTCGGCCATGATGGCCGACGCCGCAAACTCATCGAGTACGTGCGAGATGAACACATTGACATCATTGCCATCCAGGAAACCATGCGCACTGAGTTCTCCCTCCATGAGCTTGACTGCCTTAGTTCCCACCTCTTCGCCTGGCATTGGCTCCCTTCTAGTGGGACCATGGGCCATTCTGGCGGCATCCTTTTAGGGGTAAAGGATGCCACCTTTGAGGTGGGTGGCATGGACCGGGGTGAATTCTTCGTTAGTATGGAGATCTTTGAGCGTGCTCTTAACTTCAAACGGGAAGTTGTGATTGTTTATGGACCGGTGGACCACTGCCGCTCCCCGACCTTCCTTGCGGAGCTGCATCAAAAGATCTCCAACTCCCTCCTCCCAGTAGTCGTGGGCGGAGACTTCAACCTCATCCGCTCCCCAGATTAGAAGAATAATGATCGAATTAACCTACCCCGGATGCAGTTATTTAACGACTGGATCGCGAAGCTCGGTCTCTGTTAATTAGAGTGGATGGGCACCCGGTTCACCTGGAGAAACCGCCAAGCTGACCCGACGCAATCCGTATTGGATCGCGTCCTAGTTTTCCCGGAATGGGAATTATGCTGCCCCCTGGCATCGCTTTGGGCGATTACCTGGATTGGGTCTGACTACGTCCCTCTCCTCCTCTCCATCGCGGACGAGCGTCCCCCCACCCCGCCGCGGTTTCAGGTTGAGGTCTTCTGGCTTAACCATGCGGGCTTTCGAAAGGCGGTTATTGCTTGTTGGATATTTGCTCGCGCTTCCCCTCATCGCTCCATATCCGCTGTTGAATCGTGGCAGTTCTCTACCAAGCTCGACTGTCAACTCATGAAGGGCTGTGGTGCTAACCTTGGCCGGGACCTCCGCGAGCGCAAAAGGGCCCTCCTGCTGGCTATTCAAGCCCTGGACGCCCGTGCCGACACCTCCGAAATCTCCCCGGATGAGTGAATGCTAAGATATGATCTTGAGGATCAACTCTCAACCATTTACACGGATGAGGAGGCCTACAGGAGGTTGCATGGTACCCAAAGATGGGTGCTTCGTGGCGATGCGAACACCACATATTTCCAGGCGGTCGTGAACGGCCGGTGTCGGTGTCAAAACCGGCAGATCTCGGGTAGGGGATCCCGAACTGTGCGTCTAAGGCTAATGGTAAGCGGAGGCAGGGGACACGATGTTTACCCATGTTCGGGCCCTCTCGATGGAGGTAATACTCTACTTCCTGCTTGATTGATCTTGATGATATGAGTATTACAAGAGTTGATCTACCACGAGATCGTAGAGGCTAAACCCTAGAAGCTAGCCTATGATTATGATTGTTGTTGTTCTACGGACTAAACCCTCCGGTTTATATAGACATTGGAGGGTGCTAGGGTTACACAGAGTCGGTTATAGAGAAGGAAATCTACATATCCGAATATCCAAGCTTGCCTTCCATGCAAAGGAGAGTCCCATCCGGACACGGGACGAAGTCTTCAATCTTGTATCTTCATAGTCCAACAGTCCGGCCAAAGTATATAGTCCGGCTGTCCAAGGACCCCTTAATCCAGGACTCCCTCAGTAGCCCCCGAACCAGGCTTCAATGACGATGAATCCGGCGCGCAGATTGTCTTCGGCATTGCAAGGCGGGTTCTTCTCCAAATCCTCCAGAGTATTGTTGTAATGAGCAGTGTCCGGCTCCTCATCAATGCCGCGCTCCTCGGCTTCTGTGCTATAATAATGGTTGTCTCCCCGTGTCGAGCGAATGCGAGAAGTCGAGGCATTTTTACATTGCAACCCCAACCATGCGAGTAAATCATCTATAAAAGAGACGGGGATCCTCAGATTCAAATCACACCATCTCTTCCCAGCGAGTATTCATCAGAGCGCGCCCGGAAGAATCCATACCACCATGGCCAGTCGTCGCGGCTCCTCCTCTCGCTCCCGTAGCACTAGGCCAGGCGATTGGGAGAGATGCTCTATTCCCCATAGCCGACTAGTAGAGTTGCAAACCAAGGGGTTTCTCCCACCTGCATACATGGTCCCCGTCCGAGCCGGACCAGCCACTTATAATGGCGGCGGGCAAGCGGGGAGCTTTCCAAACCCATCCAAGGGAGAGCGGGTATGCTTCATCCCTTTCTTGCTGAGGGGGCTCGGATTTCCAATCCATCCCTTCCTTCGTGGGCTCCTGGAGTTCTACGGCCTCCAGCTGCATAACTTTACCCCAGCCTCCATACTGCACATCATAGGCTACGTTGCCTTCTGTGAACTTTTTCTGGGTTGCGAAGCTCATTTCGAGCTGTGGAAGAGGTTGTTCTGCCTCCTACCCTCACTCAGGAGGGGTCGGTATATCAAGTGGGCGGAGCCGAAATATGGCGCATTGCCGGGTCCGGATATCTATCTGGCACCCTGAAGAAGACATCCGAAGACTGGCCCTCAGAATGGTTCTACGTGGAGGACGTCCCTCTTCTAGACCCTGTTCGGAAGGGCCTTCCTGAGTTTATAAATGCCCCTCTAAAGAAACGCCACAGCTGGCGCCCTATGAGCCCCTAGGTGGAACATAACAGAGAGATCCTCTTCCTGATGGACAGCATAAATACGCTGACCAAATCAGGACTGACAATAATTGAAGTTATGTCCATATGTATAATGCGGGGAGTGCAGCAATATCGGGGAAAACCCATGTGGCACTTCAATGGAGAAGACGATGCCACCCATTGCGGCCGTAAAGGTCCGGATTCTCCCGCCGCTCTGGCAAAGATACTGTCCGATTTGTACAAAGTAGAAGAAACAGAGAGATAGATCCAATCTCGGAGGGGCTCTCGCCCCTCCCAAGCCATGGGAGCCAAGGACCAGAGGGGAAACCCTTCTCCCATCTAGGGAGGAGGTCAAGGAGGAAGAAGAAGAAGGGGGCCTCTCTCTCCCTTGCTTCCGGTGGCGCTGGAGCGCTGCCGGGGGCCATCATCATCACCGCGATCTTCACCAACACCGCCGTCCTCTTCATCAACATCTCCATCACCTTCCCCCTTCTATATTCAGCGGTCCACTCTCCCCATCCCGTTGTACCCTCTACTTGAACATGGTGCTTTATGCTTCATATTATTATCCAATGATGTGTTGCCATCCTATGATGTCTGAGTAGATTTTCGTTGTCCTACCAGTGATTGATGAATTGCTATGATTGGTTTGAGGGATTCCCGCTGTAGGGTTTGCAATATGTTTATGATTTGCTTATGGTGGGTGGCATGAGTGACTGAAGCACATACCCGAATAAGTAGGTTGTTTGTGTATGGGATAAAAGGGGACTTGATACTTTAATGCTATGGTTGGGTTTTACCTTAATGAATCTTTAGTAGTTGCGGATGCTTGCTAGAGTTCCAATCATAAGTGCATATTATCCAAGTAGAGATAGTATGTTAGCTTATGCCTCTCCCTCAAATAGAATTGCGATAGTGATTACCGGTCTAGTAACATAGTCAATTGCTTAGGGACAATTTCACAACTCCTACCACCACTTTTCCATACTCGCTATATTTACTTTATTGCATCTTTATCTAAACAGCCCCTAGTTTATATTTACGTGCTCTTTATTATCTTGCAAACCTATCCAACAACACCTACAAAGTACATCTAGTTTCATACTTGTTTTAGGTAAAGCGAACGTTAAGCGTGCGTAGAGTTGTATAGGTGGTCGATAGAACTTGAGGGAATATTTATTCTACCTTTAGCTCCTTGTTGGGTTCGACACTCTTACTTATCGAAAACTGTTGCGATCCCCTACACTTGTGGGTTATCAAGACCTTTTTCTGGCGCCGTTGCCGGGGAGTCATAGCGTGGGGTGAATATTCTCGCATGTGCTTGTTTGCTTTATCACTAAGTAATTTTTATTTACTGTTCTAAGTTGTTCTCCATATTTAGTTATGGATATGGAACACAAAATACCAAAAAAATTAGTTGTACATGCTACTCATGGAGATGGGGTAACTCCTAAAACCCCCGATGCTCATTATGTTGAAGATATTATATACTACTTTGATAATCCTAAGAAAACCCCATTCAACTTTATAATGGGAGACACGTTGGATCAATGTGAATAATTTATGGATTATCGCTCGACACAAAAAGGGAAACTATTATGGGATCAATTTATTATATTGCGTTGGTATGCCCGGGATCTGTGCTTCAGATATGATATTACTTGTTGCTCTAGGATGAAGGCTCCACACCTTACCTTTTCATGAAAATTTAATGATAATGAAACCTTAGCTTCTTATGCTAATGGTATATATGATTACTATGATGTGGAACAAATAGAAGAATTTGTTGCTTTTAAGGTTGCTTATGAAATTGAATCTTTGTTTGGAAAGTATGAAGCTTTAGATGATGATGTTTATAGGCCTGAAAATCTTGCTATACTTAGATATTGCTATGAAAATTATGAATACAATTACTGTATTAATGCATTTATTGAGAAAGTCTCCGCTGTCCAAAAAGAGACTAATATTTTGCAGGAAGCTATGGAAGAAGAAATTGATGAAAAAATGAGCTCATTGGATGAAAAAGATGATGAAGAGAGCGAAGAACAAAAGGAAGAAGAGCAGATTGATCACCCGTGCCCACCTTCTATTGAGAGTAACTCTTCAACTCATACATTGTTTAATTTCACTTCGTGCTTACCGAAGGATGATTGCTATGATGATTTCTATGATCCGTTGATTCTCTTGAAATATCCCTTTTTGATGATGCTTGCTATGCTAGTGGCCAAGATGCCAATATGAATTATGCTTATGGAGATGAACTTGCTATAGTTCCTTATGTTAAACATGAAATTGTTGCTATTGCACCCACGCATGATAGTCCTATTATATTTTTGAATTCTCCAAACTACACTATATCGGAGAAGTTTGTGCTTATTAAGGCTTATATTGATGGGTTACCTTTTACCGTTGCACATCATGATTTTGATGAATATAATATGTATGTGCTTTATGCTCCTACTTGCAGTTATTATTTGAGAGGAACTATATCTCCACCTCTCTATTTTTCCAACACGATAGAATTGCAAGAAACTGCTTATACTATGCATTGGCCTTTACTATGTGTGCATGAATTGTTCTTTTATGACATGCTGATGCATAGGAAGAGAGTTAGACTTCGTTGTTGCATGATATATGTTACTTTGTGCTCACTACTAAATCACAAATCATTGTTAATAAAAATTGGCTTTGATATACCTTGGGATCTGGGTGGATCCATTACTTGAGCACTATATGCCTAGCTTAATGGCTTTAAAGAGCTGCCAGGGAGATAACCCAGAAGTTTTAAAGAGTAATTTATTTCTATTGAGTGCTTTTATATAGTTTAAAAACAAAAAAGAAAGAGGGGAACCTAAAAACTTTTCAAAAAGGAAAGTGAAAGTGAGAGGGACAAGCATTGTTGAAGTGGGAGAGCTCCTTGAACTTTGTTCGTGCTCACGAAAACTTTGTGAATCTTGATTACAGAAACTTTTCATCAAAAATAATTATCCCCTTGTACAATTCCATTGCATTATAAAAATAATGTGCCAAGGTTTGCCTTTAGGATGTTTATAATGCTTGTTGGTTTGTACGGTGCAGGACAGAAACTTTGGCTGTAGTGCGCGATTTTACATTTTTAATTGGAAAGCCAAATGGTTCTGATTCCTTTTGCACTGTCTTTTTGTATAACTTGTTTATTTTCCTAATTTTGGTAGAATTTTGGGGTACCAAAAGTATGGTGGATGTTCAGATTGCTACAGACTGTTCTGGTTTTGACAGATTCTGTTTTTGATGCATAGTTTGCTTGTTTTGATGAAACTATCAATTTACATAAGTGGATAAGCCATGAAAAAGTTATATTACAGTAGACACAATGGAAAAACAAAATATGAATTGGTTTGCTACAGTACTTAGAGTAGTGATTTGCTTTATTATACTAACGGATCTTACCGAGTTTTCTGTTGAAGTTTTGTGTGGATGAAGTGTCTAATCGAGGATGTCTCAATATGAGGAAAAGGAAGAGAGGCAAGAGCTCAAGCTTGGGGATGCCCGAGGCACCCCAAGTAAATATTCAATGAGACTCAAGCGTCTAAGCTTGGGGATGCCCCGGAAGGCATCCCCTCTTTCTTCAACAAGTATCGGTATGTTTTCGTATTCGTTTTGTTCATGCGATATGTGCAAGTCTTGGAGCACCTTTTGCATTTAGTTTTCATTTTTCTTTTATGCACCATGCTGGTATGAGATAGTACTTGGTTGATTTATAGAATGCTCATTACACTTCACTCATATCTTTTGAGTATGGATTTATAGAATGCTTCATGTGCTTCACTTATATCATTTGAAGTTTGGATTGCCTATTTTTCTTCACATAGAAAACCGCCATTTGTAGAATGCTCTTTTGCTTCACTTATACTTGTTAGAGCAAGGGCATATCTTTTGTAGAAAGAATTAAACTATCTTGCTTCACTTATATCTATTTAGAGAGATGACAGGAATTGGTCATTCACATGGTTAGTCATAAAATCCTACATAAAACTTGTAGATCACTGAATATGATATGTTTGATTCCTTGCAATAGTTTTGCGATATAAAGATGGTGATATTAGAGTCATGCTAGTGGGTGGTTGTGGATTGTAGAGACACTTGTGTTGAGGTTTGCAAGTCCCGTAGCATGCAAGTATGGTAACCGTTGTATGACAAATTTGAAGCATGGGGTGTTTCTTTGATTGTCTTCCTTATGAGTGGCAGTCGGGGACGAGCGATGGTCGTTTCCTACCAATCTATCCCCCTAGGGGCATGCGTAGTAGTACTTTGCTTCGAGGGCTAATAAACTTTTCCAATAAGTATATGAGTTCTTTATGACTAATGTGAGTCCATGGATTATATGCACTTTTACCTTTCCATCATAGCTAGCCTCTTTGGTACCGTGCATTGCCCGTTCTCACCTTGAGAGTTGGTGCAAACTTCGCCGGTGCATCCAAACCCCGTGATATGATACGCTCTATCACACATAAGCCTCATTATATCTTCCTCAAAACAGCCACCATACCTACCTATTATGGCATTTCCATAGCCATTCTGAGATATATGGCCATGCAACTTCCATCATCATCATATACATGACTTAAGCATTTATTGTCATATTGCTTTGCATGATCGTAAGATAGCTAGCATGATGTTTTCATGGCTTGTCCGTTTTTTGATGTCATTGCTACGCTAGATCATTGCACATCCCGGTACACCACCGGAGGCATTCATATAGAGTCATATCTTTGTTCTAGTATCGAGTTGTAATATCGAGTTGTAAGTAAATAAAAGTGTGATGATCATCATTATAGAGCATAGCCCCATGAAAAAAAAGAAAAAAAAAGAAAAAAAAAGGAAAGGCCAAAGAAGCCTAAATAAAAAAGGGGGCCAAAGAAGACCACCCAAAAATAAAAAAAATAAAAAAGAAAAGGGGCAATGTTACTATCCTTTTTCCACACTTGTGCTTCAAAGTAGCACCATGTTCTTCATATAGAGAGTCTCCTATATTGTCACTTTCGTATACTAGTGGGATTTTTCATTATAGAACTTGGCTTGTATATTCCAATGATGGGCTTCCTCAAATGCCCTAGGTCTTCATGAGCAAGCAAGTTGGATGCACACCCACTTAGTTTTTAGTTTGAGCTTTCATACACTTATAGCTCTAGTGCATCCGTTGCATGGCAATCCCTACTCCTTGCATTGACATCAATTAATGGGCATCTCCATAGCCCGTTGATTAGCCGCGTCGATGTGAGACTTTCTCCCTTTTTGTCTTCTCCACATAACCTCCATCATTATATTCTATTCCACCTATAGTGCTATATCCGTGGCTTGTGCTCATGTATTACGTGAGGGTTGAAAAAACTGAAGCGCATTAAAAAGTATGAACCAATTGCTCGGCTCGTCATCGGGGTTGTGCATGATGTGAGCATTTTTGTGTGACGAAAATGAAGCATGGGCAAACTATATGATTTTGTAGGGATAAGCTTGTTTTGGCCATGTTGTTTTGAAAAGACATGATTGCTTTATTGGTATGCTCGAAGTATTATTTTTTATGTCAAATGATAGACTATTGCTTTGAATCACTTGTGTCTTAATATTCATGCCATGATTAGACATATGATCAAGATTATGCTAGGTAGCATTCCACATCAAAAATTATCTTTTTTATCATTTACCTACTCGAGGACGAGCAGGAATTAAGCTTGGGGATGCTGATACGTTTCCGTCGTATCTATAATTTTTGATTGTTCCATGCCAATATTCTTCAACTTTCATATACTTTTGTCAACTTTTTATACTATTTTTGGGACTAACATATTGATCCAGTGCCCAGTGCCAGTTCCTGTTTGTTGCATGTTTTACGTTTCGCAGAAAACCAATATCAAAGGGAGTCCAAATGGGATAAAAACGGACGGAGAATTATTTTGGAATATTTGGGATTTTCTGGAGGAAGAATCAACACGAAACGGTGTCCCAGGTGGCCACGAGACAGGGGGCGCGCCCACACCCCCTGGGCGCGCCCGGCACCCTCGTGGTCCACCCGTAAGGCGGTTGATGCCCTTCTTTGGCCGCAAGAAAGCTAATTTTATGAGAAAATTCTAGCGAAAGATTCACCCCAATCGGAGTTACGGATCTCCAGATATTAAAGAAATGGTGAAGGGGTAGAATCTGAGAACACAGAAACAGAGATAGATCCAATCTCGGAGGGGCTCTTGCCCCTCCCAAGCCATGGGAGCCAAGGACCAGAGGGGAAACCCTTCTCCCATCTAGGGATCAGGTCAAGGAAGAAGAAGAAAAAGAAGAAGGGGGCCTCTCTCCCCCTTGCTTCCGGTGGCGCTGGAGCGCTGCCGGGGCCATCATCATCACCGCGATCTTCACCAACACCGCCGTCATCTTCATCAACATCTCCATCACCTTCCCCCTTCTATATTCAGTGGTCCACTCTCCCGCATCCCGTTGTACCCTCTACTTGAAGATGGTGGTTTATGCTTCATATTATTATCCAATGATGTGTTGCCATCCTACGATGTCTGAGTAGATTTTCGTTGTCCTACCGATGATTGATGAATTGCTATGATTGGTTTGAGTTGCATGTTTTATTATTGGTACTGTCCTATGGTTCCCTCCGTGTCGCGCAAGCGTGAGGGATTCCTGCTGTAGGGTTTGCAATATGTTTATGATTTGCTTATGGTGGGTGGCGTGAGTGACAGAAGCACAGACCCGAGTAAGTAGGTTGTTTGAGTATGGGATAAAAGGGGACTTGATACTTTAATGCTATGGTTGGGTTATACCTTAATGAATCTTTAGTAGTTGTGGATGCTTGCTAGAGTTACAATCATAAGTGCATATGATCCAAGTAGAGAAAGTATATTAGCTTATGCCTCTGCCTCAAATAGAATTGCAATAGTGATTACCGGTCTAATAACATAGTCAATTGCTTAGGGACAATTTCACAACTCCTACCACCACTTTTCCACACTCGCTATATTTACTTTATTGCATCTTTATCTAAACAGCCCCTAGTTTATATTTACGTGCTCATTATTTTCTTGCAAACCTATCAAACAACACCTACAAAGTACTTCTAGTTTCATACTTGTTTCAGGTAAAGAGAACGTTAAGCGTGCATAGAGTTGTATTGGTGGTCGATAGAACTTGAGGGAATATTTATTCTACCTTTAGCTCCTCGTTGGGTTCGACACTCTTACTTATCAAAAACTGTTGCGATCCCCTACACTTGTGGGTTATCACTCGCCAACAAGGGGCACCAAAGCCGGGTAGGCTTAAAAGGAAGGCAGATGGGACCGAGACGCCGTTGCAAAGGTATGTTTAAAAAACCTGCCACAAATTTATCATTGTTAAAATATAACAATTTCCACTACCTTCTGACAAAAAAAGTGCTCGCCGGACTATATCTGGAGAACCTGCCGGTCATGCCTCCACCAGCCGGACTCCAAGGACGGACTCAACGGTAGAGGTCAACGCGGATGATCCTCCAATAGAGGATGCGGATAGATTTTCCGCTACAAACTCCGAGGTGGAGAGAACCTTGAATCATAGGCGCCGTGGGGCCGTACTACGTGACCCTAACTTCTCTGTGGAGGCGTTTGATGCCTTCAACTCAGGGGACGCGTACATCCGGGCTGCTCAAGGTGGCCTTGTGAGGGCCATGGACTAGTACGTAAAAGATATACGGGTAAGGAAATTTGATAAGCATGTATATCAGTAGCCCCTGAGACTTGAAACAATTGGCACAACTGATTTAAGGATCATTGTGTGCATAGATTCTTACAGAAAAGAATACCCAGCTATCCAAAGAGCTGGAGGAGTGTAAGGCCCAACTGCGGCCCGTAATTGCCGTGATGGAGGAGTCTACGAAGGCCCCATCTGGTAATGTTTGCTTTAAACGAAAATAATGTCATGGCATGTACCAGTTAAGTATTCGGCATGAATGCAATTCTAACAATAGAATCTGCAGACAATCCTGGAGGCAATCCGGAGATCGTACCAGAGGATGAGCAACATGTTCGGCGATAGCTGAAGGCTGGCCAGCGTGTGCTTACAAAGATTATAAAGGAGAAAAATACTCTCCAGGACGCGAACGTCCGGCTGGACGTCGAATTAAAGGATGTTCGGGCCCAGCTTGCTGACGCCGTAAAGGAGAATAAGAGGCTACAGCGCGACATATTCAGTAAGTCCTCTGACGAACCACTATAAAGTTTGACGAAGAAGCGTGCTAACAGAATTATGTCTGTAGGCATGCTAACAGGTAGTCTCGAGGAGGAGATGCCTGGATCTGCAGGCAATCTTCCGCTGGAGCTCTCACAACTGCACGAACAAGTTCGGCAGGTGATGTGGGGCATTGCCCAAGCCTTGTGGCCATCCGCCTCCCTACCAGGAGGCATGGGGGAGCTTGGAGATGCTCAAGGGAGCACGGCAGTGCTTCCGATTATGGAAGATATCGGCCTGCCGACAAGGCGCAAGGGAAGCCTGGGCCATGGTGAAGACGCGATTTACCAAGGCTGACCCGAATCACATGGCCGAGGTCGGACCTGTAGGGTCAGATGGGAAGGATATCCCTGTACATCTGGTGTATAACCAAGTAGCATTAGCCGCTAAGTATTCCCAACAGGACTGTAGGCTAGACAACCTATTGGATGGTATAGAAGAAGAATTTAGTCAGTCTAAGTGACACTGTACTTCGAATGACACATTTTTGTCCCTAGCCGGATTGTAAATCATTTGTCTTGACCGACCTTTTCGCTTCAACCTCTGGACCCGACAGTCCGGAGTGTATCCGAATGCTCGCTCGGTTACGTGAAAACCGGGGCACGCGTGGAAACCATGTGTAGGGGTCATAAGTGCTCGAACTGACAAGTACCCAACTAGTTATGTTATATTACATGGGTAGTAAGAAACATCTTCCAGGGAGAATAGTTCTGTTAAGGGTTCCTTTCCCTGGGTGTGCATGCATTGATGTGCATGTCCGAACTGCGAAAATTTACACTGGATATAAGTATTTGGGGGCATCTTTTGTAATAGGTAAAATACATCTTTTGTTCACCGACCGAATATTCCCTTAAGAACGCTAGCTTTCGGCTTCACCCAGTCTGAGGTACACATCTGGCTGACCCGACAGTAACAATCGCAAAGGTGCTCCCCTTATGCCCTAGCCGAATTAATGGGAACGTAGGGCATAAACACAAGAGCCAGGCAACCCAGCTTGGCCAAAACTTAAGTCATATCGATGCATATAGTGGTGAAAAAAGGGCACATACGGAGAAGTGACACATGTGTGGTGGGCATAAAGCCCAGAAGACAATTAAGCTTCTGTGTAAGAAGCCCCTAGGTATATTGGGTGCACATAGCGCGGCCAGAGTGTGTGGTAAAAGCATACTTGAAGCTTTTAAGGCTATAAATGTAAAAGGGATAGAGAGGATATAATTTAAAAAGGAAGACGGAGGTAAGGAGACAAACACGGAGTTCGGCACTAGGCGTAGAATCTTCGGAGTCTGGTCGCGTTCCATGGGTTAGACTCGAGTCAATTGTCTGATGCATCACGCAGATGGTACGCACCTCGAGTGAGAACTTTATCAATGATGAAGGGGCCCTCCCACTTGGGCTTGAGCTTGTCCTTTTTCTTCTCTGGTCGACATAGAACGAGTTCTCCAATGTTATAAGTTTTGGCCCGCACTTCTCTGCTTTGATACCTTCGAGCCTGCTGTTGATAGAATGCAGAACGGGCCTTCACGACGTCACGCTCCTCCTCCAGGGCATAGAAGTTGTCCTGCCGATCCATCTCGGCCTCTCTCTCTTCGTATATGCGCACTCTAGGTGAATCATGGATGATATCGCAGGGTAGCACTGCCTCTGTGTCGTACACCATAAAAACGGTGTTTATCCGGTTGTGAGATTTGGCGTGGTCCGCAGCCCCCATAATACGGAGTCAAGCTCCTTGACCCAGTGCGTATCTGATTCCTTCAAGGATCGCACTACTCTGGGTTTAATGCCGCTCATAATAAGACCGTTCGCTCGTTTGACTTGACCATTTCTTTGGGGGTGATAGACGGAGGCGTAATCAAGTTTTATGCCCATTTTGCTGCACCAGGTTTTCACCTCATCTGCTATAATGTTTGAGCCGTTATTGGTGATGATGTTGTGGGGGACACCGTAGCGGTGTACGACTCCGGATATAAAGTCTATCACTGGTCCAGATTCGGCCGTTTTAACTGGTTTGGCTTCTATCCATTTGGTGAATTTATCGACCATGACCAACAAGTATTTCTTCTTATGGCTTCCTCCTTTAAGGGGTCCAACCATATCGAGCCCCCAGACCGCAAAGGGCCAAGTTATGGGGATTGCTTGGAGGACGATGGGCGGCATATGGCTTTGGTTAGCAAAAAGCTGGCAACCGACGTAGTGTTGGCCAAGGTTTTGTCCATCTGCCCAGGCTGTCAGCTAGTACAAACCTGTACGAAAGGCCTTGCTTACGAGCGCCCGGGCTGCGGCATGGTGGCGCCGAGTCCGTCATGATTTCAGCCAAGAGCTGCCGCCCTTCCTCTTCGGAGATGCACCTTTGGAGCACTCTGTCACGATTTTCTTATAAAGCTCTCCCTCGTGGACATTGTAGGCTTTAGAGCGCCGCACAATGCAACGTGCCTCATTTTGGTCCTCCAGGAGTTCCTGCCTATTTAAGTAAGCTAGGAAGGGTTCCGTCCAAGGGGCGATGACTGCCATAATCACGTGGCTCGAAGGTGTGATTTCGTTGGCAGAGCCTCCGATTATGTTGGTTTGTTCTGGATCTGGGGTTGTGTGCGGATCCGGACTAGTATTGCCGGACTCCCCTTCCCATACCACGGATGGCTTGAACAACCTTTCCAAAAAAATATTTGGTGGGATAGGGTCACGTTTAGCGCCGATTCGGGCTAGGATATCCGCCGCTTGATTGTTTTCTCGAACCATATGGTGGAATTCAAGCCCCTCGAATTGAGCTGACATTTTGAGAACGGCATTGCGGTAGGCCACCATTTTCGGGTCCTTGGCATCAAAGTCTCCATTTATTTGAGATATTGCGAGATTTGAGTCCCCACGTACCTCTAAGTGTTGAATACCCATGGAGACTGCCATCCGAAGACCGTGCAGCAATCCATAATACTCGGCTGCATTGTTGGAATCTGTGTAAAGTATTTGGAGTACTTATTGGACTGTGACTCCGGTGGGGGACGTCAGGGCGACACCAGCCCCTAGACCAGCTAGCATCTTAGAGCCATCAAAGTGCATGATCCAATTGGAGTACGCACCGTACTCTTTAGGGAGTTCAGCTTTTGTCCATTCGGAAGACGAAGTCAGCCAGTACCTGCGACTTAATGACCCGTCGTGGTTTGTATGTTATGTCGAACGGAGGAGCTCGATAGCCCGTTTTTCAATCCGGCCCGTGGCATCGCGGTTATTTATTATGTCATTGAGTGGTACTCCGGAGGTCACCGTGATTGAACACTCTTGAAAGTAGTGTCGTAGTTTTCGGGATGCCATGAAGACCGCGTATGCTATCTTTTGATAATATGGGTACCGTAACTTGCATGGAGTGAGAACAGTGGATACGTAGTATACCGGCTTTTGTAATGGGAATTTATGTCCATCTGTCTCTCGTTCGACGACGAGCACTACGCTTACAAACTGGTGTGTTGCAGCTATGTATAGCAGAATGGGTTCGCCGACATTTGGCGCTGCCAGAATTGGATTGGTGGCCAAGAGGGCTTTTATTTCCTCCAACCCAGCCGTAGCCGCGTCCGTCCACTCGAAGTGTTCGTTGCGTCGAAGAAGGCGGTAAAGAGGTAGCGTCTTTTCTCCTAATTGGGAGATAAAGCGGCTTAGGGCGGCCACGCATCCAGTTAGTTTCTAGATCTGCTTGAGGTCTATTGGGGTAGCCAACTATGACAGAGCTCGGATTTTAGCCCGGTTCGCTTTGATTCCTCTATTGGAAACAATAAAGCCCAAGAGTTTTCCGGCTGGTACACCAAAAACGCATTTTTCCGGGTTGAGCTTGATGTCGTATGTTCGGAGATTGTCGAACTTAAGCCTCAAGTCATCTATTAATGATTCGACACGCCTGGTTTTGATGACCACATCGTCTACGTAAGCGTCCACTATTTTGCCTATTTGTGTTTCCATGCCTGTCTGAATCATGCGTTGATAGGTTGCACCAGCGTTTTTGAGCCCAAAAGGCATGGTGTTAAAATAGAAGGGACCGTATGGAGTGATAAATGTTGTTGCGGCTTGATCAGACTCCACCATCTTGATCTGATGGTATCCGGAGTATTCGTCGAGGAAACACAACGAATCGTGTCATGCGGTAGCGTCGATAATTTGATCGATGCGGGAGAAGGGGAAGGGATCCTTAGGGCAAGCCTTATTAAGGTCTTTGAAATCGACGAATAGGTGCCAGGATTTGTCCTGCTTTGGTACCATCACTAGGTTTGCTAGCCAGTACGGATGTTTTATTTCTCTGATGAATCCTGCTTCAAGTAGCTTGGCTAGCTCTTCTCCCATAGCTTGTCGCTTGGGTTCTGAAAATCGCCGAAGAGTCTTCTTGACCAGCTTGTATCCTTTTAGTATGTTTAGGCTATGTTCGGCCAGCCTGCGTGGGATACCTGGCATGTCTGAAGGACGACAGGAGAAAATGTCCCAATTCTCGCGCAAGAACTCTCGTAGTGCGGCGTCTATTATGGGGTTCAGCTGTGCCCCAATTGATGCTGTTTTTGTGGGGTCCGTTGAGTGGACCTGAAATTTGACTATTTCGTCTGCTGGTTTAAAAGAGGTGGACTTGGGTCGTTTGTCGAGTATCACGTCGTCCCTATCTACTGCGAGCGCAGCACAGTTAACTCTTCGGCCGCGAGGGCTTTGGATAATGCCTCCAGGGCTAGTGCGGCAGTTTTATTTTCGGCACGGAGTGCTATGTCCGGGTCACTAGCTAGAGTGATGATTCCATTGGGTCGCGGCATCTTGAGCTTCATGTATCCGTAATGGGGTATAGCGTGGAAGCTCTTGTGAATGCGTCTCGTCCCAAGAGGGCGTGGTATCCACTGCTAAACGGGGCCACTTGGAATGTGATTTCTTCGGACCTATAATTCTCCGGGGTGCCGAATACCACATCCAGTGTGATTTTCCCTACGCATCGCGCCTCCCGGCTAGGGATGATTCCTCTGAAGGTCGTGCTGCTTCGCTCAATGCAGCTCTTATCAATTTCTATTTTGTTAAGAGTTTCCTCATATATGAGGTTTAATCCGCTGCCGCCGTCCATGAGCACTTTAGTAAGCCAAAATTCATCGATGATTGTACTAAGGACCAAAGCGGCTGGTGCTCGGACTGTTCAGAATTGAGGTTCGTCACTGGCGTTGAAGGTTATGGCCGTATTGTTCCACGGGTTTATTGTTGCGATGTGGCAGACTTCGGCGAGGCTGTGGAGCGCTCGTTTGCGCCTGTTGTTTGAGGTGAAAGTCTCGAAGACGGTCAATACTGTATTGTTATTTTCTGTGGTATGGTGCTCTGCGGTATTGTTGATGAGAAGGTCCTCGCCGCTCTTGGCCACCTGCCGAAGTATCCAACATGCTCTAAGGTTGTGTGTTGGTATGGTGTCCGGTGTGCTGTGAATTTTGCATGGCCTATTGAGCCATCCCTCCAGTACGGTTCCACCCCCTGTAGCGGGCTTTGGCTTCTTTGTAATTGGGTTGGGTGACTTGCGAGAGTTCACCCTTTTAGTTCGGACAAGGGGTTTAGTTAGGGCTAGAGGATCCCGAAATTTTGTTTGGGTCTTCCAGGAGCTTTCCATCGCACAGTACTTCTACACTATGGCTGCCAGGTCGGCAAAGTGTGCTATGTCACGGCGACTTATGGCATTGAGGATTCCCTTTTCCATGCAATTTTTGCAAAAGAATGAGATTGTGTCTTCCTCGTGACAGTCCTTAACCTTGCTCATTACAAGGAGGAACCTGGCCCAGAAGTGGTGTACTGTCTCTTGGGGCTCTTGTCTGATGTGGGAAAGATCACTAGTGTCTGGGTGGGTGGGTGCAATTAAGTCCACATCCTGACCCAATCTGGAACCCAGGGGCGAAGGAGCTCCTGAGCTTGATAGCTCTGGCTCCAGGATGTTGCCCAATATTTGTGGCCTGTTGCCCGATTCTAAGTTCGGAGCCTGGGCCACATCCTCCTGCAAACGGGTATCCGGCTCAGAGAGCTCGGGAATCCGGACATAGTTCGTCCTCAAAATAGAGGAATAATTGCCGTTTTGTTCCTCCACCACCGCTATCTGATGGGTGACCAGTGGAGAGTCAATCTCCCTTAGGTCGGGTTTAAGCCCGATCCGATCATAATCCATAACGATTCCCAGGGCGGCGATGCGATCCAAGAGCTCGTTTAGGGAGGATAGCTCTATTGGATCCATCTGCTCGGTGAATTCCGGGCTGACGGGGAGGTTGTTTTTGATGACCTGAGAAGTCATCGTCAGCGCGGCGGCCGAACGGGAGGTCATGACGAAACCTCCCAGCCGGAGAGTTTGGCCTACAGCCAGGGATCCTCCGGAGGTGATGTTGTCCTTGACAACGAGGCGAGCCATCCAGCCTTACAGCGACGGCACAGTGGAACTCTCAATGAAAGCACCAATGTCGGTGTCAAAACCGGCGGATCTCGGGTAGGGGGTCCCGAACTGTGCGTCACAGGAGGCAGGGGACACGATGTTTACCCAGGTTCGGGCCCTCTCGATGGAGGTAATACCCTACTTCCTGCTTGATTGATCTTGATGATATGAGTATTACAAGAGTTGATCTACCACGAGATCGTAGAGGCTAAACCCTAGAAGCTAGCCTATGATTATGATTGTTGTTTTTCTATGGACTAAACCCTCCGGTTTATATAGACACCGAAGGGGGCTAGGGTTACACAGAGTCGGTTACAGAGAAGGAAATCTACATATCCGAATATCCAAGCTTGCCTTCCACGCAAAGGAGAGTCCCATCCGGACACGGGACGAAGTCTTCAATCTTGTATCTTCATAGTCCAACAGTTCGGCCAAAGTATATAGTCCGGCTGTCCGAGGACCCCTTAATCCAGGACTCCCTCAGCCGGCGTCGTCGAAACTCCATACACTGCCTGTGGGATGGAGATACGCCTCTCGTTCACCCCTCGGCCATCTGTGCCCATGTTGACGGCTTTTACAAAGCTCTATTTACCCCCACCCCTCGGGGTGGGGCTAGTCTCGCCCCTGACATTTGGTTGGGTGTGCAGTTGGTCTCTGTTGAGGCCAATGTGGCATTAGTTGCCCCCTTCACCGAGGACGAGGTCCTCGCGGCTATTAAGGGGATGAACCCCTCCTCGGCTCCGTGGCCGGATGGCCTTCCCGTAACGTTCTTCAAAACGTTCTGGCAGACCATCAAGCCAAAGGTCATGGCCCTGTTTGAGGAATTCTACTTGGGCTCCATGGATCTTGGGCGCCTTAACTATGGGATCGTTACCCTCATCCCCAAGGTCCCGGGCGCATCCGATATCTGCCAGTTCTGTCCCATCACAGTGATTAATGTGATATTCCGGATCCTGGCCAAAGGGTACGCCAATAGAGTGACTCTGCTCGCTGACGCGATTACCCACCCGAACCAATCTGCCTTTGTACAAGGACGATTTATTCTGGATGGGGTGTTGGTATTCCATGAAGTCCTCCACGAAGTCCGGGTGAAACACCATCGAGCAGTCTTCTTGAAGCTAGACTTCCACAAAGCGTATGACACTGTCAATTGGCCCTTCTTGCGGGAAATGCTGCTCCGAAAGGGCTTTAACGACCGTTGGGTGACTCGCGTCATGCAGCTGGTCTCCTGCGGCCGGACCGCGGTGAACGTTAACGGTGATATTGGGCCCTACTTCCCACCCTCTGTGGGGTCCGTCAGGGTGACCCTTTCTCGCCGTTCATGTTCAACATGGTGGTAGATGCCCTGGCCTCCATCCTCGACAAGGCCAAGGATGCCGGCCATATCCGCGGTATCGTGCCCCATCTAGTCGGAGGGGGAGGGATCTCCCTCCTTCAATATGCGGATGATACCATAATAATGGTTGAGGGGTCTGTTCAGGACATAGCTAACCTGAAGTTCTCCTTCTTTTCTTCCAATAGATGTCGGGACTAACCATAAACTTTGATAAGAGCGAAGTGATGGTTCTTGGGTACCCCCCCGGAGGAAGCACAGGCTATCGCGGACCGACTAAATTGTTGGTTGGGTTCTTTCCCCACGACCTACCCGGGAATCCCCATTAGTGATTCGCGCCTCACCGTGGCGGATCTTCGCCCCACGGTGACCCGTATGCAACACTGTGTTGAGCCCTGGAAAGGCCGCTAGTTGTCGAAGGTTGCGCGCGTGATCCTCATCAACTCCACGCTTGCCAACCTTCTATGGTTCCTCATGAGCTTCTATAGCCTCCATGAGACGCTTCATAAGGAAATTGCCAAGTACCAGTCTAGATTCTTCTGGGCTGGCGAGGATGATAAGCAAAAGTACCATATGGTGAGCTGGCCGGATATCTACAAACCCAAGGACCAGGGCGGTCTTGGGGTATTTTCCTCCCGGCGCATGAACATTGCCCTCCTGTCCCGTTCGTTCTGGCGCATTGCTAATGGCGACGGAGGCCTTTGGCTCACCATCATCCGAAACAAGTACCTTCGAGGACAGCCACTCGCATTCTGTCAGCGCTCAGGCGGCTCCCAGTTTTGGCAGGCCGTCATCCAGCTGCTACTTGTCCTTCGCATTGGCACATCCATCTCGGTTGGTACTGGGTCCTCGACCGTATTCTGGTTTGATCGGTGGATTGGCGACATCCCCTTGGCGGCGCGATTTCCGGAGCTATTCGCCATTGCTATTGACCCTCGGGTCTCTGTTGAGTCGGCCCATATTGACTTAGGGCGCCTCTCTTTTCGCCGCCCCTTTGGCCCGCCTGAAGTGGCCGCTTGGAATGCCCTCCTCCAGGACATCGCCCTTCTCCCGATGAACGTCACCGACACCCCGGACGCCATTTCTTGGCGTCTGGAATCATCCGGCTGCTTCTCCACCAAATCCCTCTACGCGGCCATCGCCCCCTCGACGGCCCTCGAGCCCCTCAGTCTGATATGGGACATCCGCTTGCCCCTGAAAATTAGGATCTTCCTATGGAAATGGATCCGCGGACGCCTCCCGTCCGGCGTGGAGGTCCTCAAGCGTAATGGACCTCGAGATGGGATTTGTCCCCTGTGCGGCACGGTGGAGGATGCTAATCACATCTTCTCGTGCTCCATGGCCCAGTTTCTCTAATCTAGTTTCCGCGGGACGGTTGGGGGCCACTGGTGCAACCCCAACTTCCCT
>NC_041393.1:2434169-2450519 GCF_002162155.2 Triticum dicoccoides | reverse complement strand
CCCCCCCCGCTACCGCCATATTAGATGGCTTTGCGTTGGGGTCCTTGCCTGGACGCTTTGGACCATACGCAATAAGCTTGTCATCCAGAAGGTGCCTCTCCGACGCGCTACTGATGCCATCTTTAAAATGTGTGGGTACTTGCAGCATTGGCGGCCGCTTAGCGCCCCCGCTCCCACCGCCGCCCACGGAGCCCGACTAGATGCTCCGTTGCACCCCGCGTGTGCGTGCTTTTTTGTTTTTCAGGGCTTGTTGAGCTGTGCCCTCACCATTAACCCTTTTGGCTACCATTTGTACTAGACCTTTGTGTTTGTGTGTGTGTGTGAACCTCTATTGGATGTTGGCTTGGGCAGTTGCTTTATAATATAAAGCGGGGCGAAAGCCTTTTTCGGTAAATACTGATAATATTGGTTGTAATCCATTATTAAATCACACATTGTAGCTTTTTCGAAAAGGACGATGCATGACCCCCGGCCTCTGTATCACAACGATGCATATAGCCATTTTATTAATTATTAACCGAGACCTTACAAAGAAATACATCAATAAGTCTGATTTCAAAAGAAACCTTCTTTGGCAACAGCAGTCGGCGCCGCCGCCGGTATACCTTGTCTCCTATGGTCTTAGGGCCATCAAGGCGTGGTGGATCTCAGCCGTTGCTGGTGGAAGGGCTCCATTTTTAGGTGCTTTTTTGAGTTATCTTAGGGTTTGTGTCCTGCTTAGAGAGGCGAGGTGGCGGCTCTCTACAGCTCAATATTTTTTCTAAAAATGATTCAGTCCTTACTATTAGAAATAAGAGAATAGAGAGGGATAAGTGGAATCGATGGATGTTGTATTGAGCCTTAGGGGCGAGTATATATATGAGTACAGACTTGGAGGCAAGAAGTCTCTCCTAGAGATAAGATATAGGAGACAGAATACAAATCTTAAACTACAAAATACATGTAAACCAAATATATCTCTAACGTGGGAAGTCGACACACGGGGATGGCGGAGTGGACCGCGACCGCAGCTCTACAGCCTAAAGGGGCGACGCGGCGGCAGCAGGCGGGTCGGGGAGATAGCGGAAGACCTCGTGGCAGCGGCGTTGACCGTGTGCTGCGATGCTACGGCTAGAAGGGGTGACACAAGGGTCAGCGCGACCACGGGGACGACATCAGGGCGGCGGCGTGGACCGTGTGTCATGACAATACAGACCGAATGGGTGACGCAACCACAACAAGCGAGTCGGTGCAGCCGCAGGGAGAACCACTGGGCGGCGGTGTTGCGGCCAGACGGGGCGGCGTAGCGGCTTTACGTTGCTCGATCGGTGGAGGGGTGCGTTGTACTCGGGGACAACCTTCACGGGACCTGTGGAGGCGCGTGCAACCGACTGATCCGGTCAGTCGCGTGGCGCGGATGGAGTGGATCGCGGTGGGCGGGTGATCAATTCGGTCGCACACAAGGTCGGGGGAGCTGCTCGGTGATGATGACGGTAAAGCGGGGTGATTGAGCAGACCAAAGCGTCGACGACCGTTAGGGAACGGCGTGCAGGCGAGCACGTCCAACACCCGGTAGGCGGCAAGGGGGCCGGTGAGTCCAAGGCAGCCGGCGAGCCCGACGCAGCCGACGACGGGGCCAACGCATTTGGCGAGCCCGAGGCAGCAGGCAAGCCGGCAGCCTACAAGTCCGACGCAGCCGGCGATCCCGAGGCAGCCGATAAGCCGACATCGGAGACAGTGGTTGATGCAAGGATCCTGTTGAAAGCACGCCGGCGAAGGCCGGCGTAGAGCGATGGCTATATACTCTGTAAGTTGTGTTCGCCGTCCCTCGTGGCCACAATCCCTAATATTCCAAAATAGGTACCACATCAAATAATACGGTTCCGCAGGCGGACCCCTCAAGAGGTCACAATCTTGGCCACACGCTTCCGAGCCGGGGCACGGCTGGAAGAAGGGAGATCAGAAGCCGCCCTCGCTTCTGCTCGCTCATCGGGAAAGGAGGCGGCACCAGCCCCTACTGGTACCAACTCCGACGAGCCCGCTAGCACACACCGAGCAGCAGCCTCAGCGAGCGCCGCTTGGGCCTCTTCACGCGCATGAACCAGCGAGATGGTCTCACCGTTGGAAACAGAAACAACTACCCCGCTATCATTCAGAACCCGCGCAAGATGTTCATCCGAGAAAGCACTAAGAATATATCTGTCCAACGAATTGTTTTTCAGCGAATTGTTTTTCGCCAAAAAAAGAACAACACTGTCAAAGAAAATATATCTGTCCAACTATACCTGACTATGCTATGTGATGCCCTGAATATTTTTTTTTGAGGCGTGATGTCCTGAACTTACATATATGTTTTCATTACGATGTTTACGCATAATAATGTTTATGGGTGTAAATCCGGGGCCAGGGGATCATTCCCTTGACTCGTACTGATGATAAATTTTTTACTCCATGAGAAATTGAAGAAAAAGCTGCCGAATTGGCCTTACTTTATACATGCATGTCAATTACTAGTTTACATAAAAAAATTACATGCTGAACCAACACCAGAACGTTAATTATTACTGCTTCCATGTATGCATGTAAGTTTGATACATAAAACCGTAAGACAATGGTAAGTGAAAATATATATAATTTGTCTCTAACTGCATACGTAACACAAATCAACCAAACATGTAATAATGACTGTGACAAAGAATGACACATAGTGCTTGTAGCAAATACTAGGTATGGACAAGCGGCATATGGAACATGGAAGAAAGTAGGCTAGCACTCTTGGGCTAGGTATTTGCTTTGGGCATACATGAAGCGGCTGAAAATGATGCAGTAGGTGAATGGTCGCATCCCACCATCTAGTTTGTCCAGCGCAAAAGTTGATGACCTCTAATGTCGGGTTTTATTCTTGTTAGCGGGTCTCCAAGTGAAATTAGTATCTCTCAAAATAATCCAATGCTCGTCTGAAAGAATATGTAACCATAGATATTCGTTAAAATCTTGAAACGAATGAGTCGACGTGAACAAAATAGTTAGGGGAAATCATTGTGAACAATATACCTGCTCAAACTAATGATCATGCCCCTAGCAAGATGTTCCACGTGAAAGAAGTAAATAAACTGATAAATAATGGAAACACTTTTTAATAAAAGCAGGATCAAAGGAGTTATTGGTTATTGGAGGCAAATAATAGCACATCCACTAACATCAATGGCATTTTGACGGGCAACTTGTTTGTCATCCAAATTTAAGCCACGAACATTATTCCAATACAAAATACTCCATGTCTTAAGAGAAGCCGTAAGCCAAATTTTAGTAATAAAACAGAAAGCTACATCGCAGTAGAGAGGCCATCTTCGGTATCCCACGCAAGATGGTTCCAATGTGCTGAATTGTTTGGATAGTTGGGGGAGGAGGTATTTCCTCTGTCTAACTCTAGGTACCTCAAATTGCCGAGGAAGTGCTTCTCTTTTTCATTTTGGGCTTCTGGATTCTGCCCTCGGACTGAAGGTTCACCTTGAAGCCATCAGACTTCTTGGATCTTGAGAGCCTCTTCAAGTTAGCAGCATCAACAGGAGTCTGAATCTTGCTTTCATGGTGCTTGACCTCGGGAGAAATAGCACTGATAATAACAGTGGAGGAACATGTATCGGAATCCTGTTCTTGGCTGGGCACACTTTCTTGGGCCTGCAAATAGAAACATATCAGCTCTTTCACATCTGTACCCAGGACAGGATTTGTATCGGGGATTTTATTTTGGCAAAAATATTGTCTGCGGAAATAGACTTGATTAACTGTGCCTGAACTTGCTATGTGCATATATGTTTTCATTATGATGTATTTAGACGTACTATCTGCATGGGTGGCTTAATGTAGGCATGCAAGTCATCGAAGTTAACTTGCCCCACTAACATGAGAACGTGAATTTGTGTCCGTCTAGTACCCATGTACTGATGTACATTGCTTACATTGACCATTGACGTGGGTGGCGCGTGAAAACAAATTGGTATGTGAGTATGTGACAACATATACAATTTTAATTCGTTTCCGGCTGCATGTACTATAACACAAAGCAACCAAAACTCCAAAAGTAAAACTAGTGGCGGTGGCAGAGAACTAAAACATGTACATGGTGCTTATGGTAAGAGAAAAATTCACTACAGGTCCATTTACTTGCGCTGGCGTTAAGTTTAGTCCCTGTGGTTACAAATACCCGAAATACAGTCACCAAACTTGCTCTAAGGGGTCATCTACGGTCCATTATACGGTTTTGTGTACGTATGCGCTGATTTGGCAGTGGTCAAGTCGATCCACGTGGGCGTTGACTGCCACGTCGTCGCAGCCGCTTGAATATTGAGGGAACCAGGGGTTCTTTCGCAAAAACGACGCATAGGAACGGCAACGACGACGCATCAGCTCCTACGTGCCCCTCGCGAGCCTCGCCGCCGAGCTGCGCTCCGCCCTCGCTGCCCTCTGTGCCGAGCTCATCGGCCTCATGGCCCTCATCAACCTCATCAACTTCGTCGGCCTCAGTGCCCGCCTCAAGGGCGTCGACGCCGCAGCCGCCCGCATGCGCGCGCCGCTCGCCGGTCTCAGGGACAAGGTCGCCGCCACGTCCGCGGCCCTCACCGCCCTCGGGGCGGTGACGCAAGCACGCGAGCTCCTCGAGCTGCTGCTCGACACCTCCCATGTCATCTCCAAGCTTCTGATCTCGGACTTGCTTCCGCTTAAGAAGACGCTTTAATCCATCCGCTCCGGCGCCATGGCCATGGTGAGCCGCAAGAAGCTACTCCTCCCGTGCCTCGTCCTGCTCTTCGTCGCCACAGTGGGCGAGGCGTAGGCGCACGCCCAGCCGCAGTCCATGTACATCGTGCACCTCGCGTCCGACCACCCGGCGCTGTCCTTCTCCGCCGCGCGCGCCGGCCGCAACGCTCTGCTCGGCCCCCTCCTCGGCCTCCCGCGCCGCCTGAGCACCCCGCGGCCGCGGCTGGTGTACACCTACGCGCGCGCCGCCACGGGCGTGGCCGCGCGGCTCACCGAGGCGCAGGCGGCGCACGTCGCGTCGCAGCCGAGCGTGCTTGCCATGCACCGTGACGAGGCGTGCCAGCTCCACACCACCCACCCACACCCCGGAGTTCCTCCACCTCAACAGCGCGGCCGGGCTCCTCCCCGCCGCGTCCGGCGCCGTGTCGGACGTCGTCGTGGGGGTGCTCGACACCGGGTCTACCCGCTCAACCGCAGCTCCTTCAAGCCCGTCGGCGACGGGCTCGGCCCCCCGCCCTCCTCCTTCTCCGACGGCTGCGTCTCGGCTGCCAAGTTCAACGCCTCCGCCTTCTGCAACAGCAAAGCTCATCGGTGCCAAGTTCTTTTACAAGAGGGTATGAGGAGGCCCTCGGGCACCCCATCAACGAGACGCTCAAGTCCAAGTCGCTGCTGGACACAGAGGGCCATGGCACCCACACCGCGTCCACGGTCGCCGGCTCGCCGGTGGATGGCGCCGGGTTCTACGACTACGCGCGCGGGAGGGCCATCGGCATGGCCCCTACCGAGCGCATCGCCGCCTACAAGATCTGCTGGAAGGCCGGCTGCTTGGACTCCGACATACTCGCGGCGTTCGACGAGGCCGTCGGCGACGGCTTCAACGTCATCTCGCTCTCTGTTGGCTCCACCTACGCCGGTGTCGGAGTAATGGGCCAAGGGTAGCCTCATCCAGGTTCTAGGACTTATCAAGACTTTGGGCCAGCTCTGCCTGGCTGAGCCCCAAGACGAAGCTCCGCCCTCTGAGAACCGGCTGGCTGTATGGCCGGCTACGAGAGGGCGGCCAACCCCAACCAACAGCATTGCGAGTGGCCGGCTTCAGCCCGCCGGCCTCTAGAGAGGGCGGCATCAAGCAGGCGGCCACCTCGCGGCCTCGGTACGACCGAGCCCCCATCGAGAGTACAAGTTAGAGCATGGCTACAGTGAAGCACATCGCCCCCGACGCCCGGGGTAGGTGTGGCTACAGTGCTCCGTACAGGCGGAGATCTCCGCACGACGGGGCACTGTGCCATGTCTCCCCTGACGTCGCTCCGAGCAGGAGGAGTCCTGTTCCCCACGACGGCCTGTCGGTACGACCTGCCGACGGCGGGCCCTATAAGGCAGAGACTCCATAGAAGACGGCGGAAGCTCAATCAGTCGTACGCGGGAAGGGCCGGCCTTAAGGATGGCAATGGGTCGGATTTGGATCGGGTTGAACAATACCAAATCCATAGCCATATCCATGAAGATAGTCTTTGTTCATCCATGAAAAAATCCATGGGTGATAAATTTTGTCCATGTCCAAACCCGATGGATACCCATACCCACTGGATATCCATTGGGTCCCCTCTCGACACATATAAATAAGACATAACATAGTATTAACATAAGCTCCTCCATTCTTCACCATGTGGGAGGCTAGGCCTCACTGATGCTATACATCAACTTATGGTAAATCAACGTCCACTAACAAGCTAAGATCATTTAGTATTTTTCTAATAGTTGTGAATGACGAGTCATTTAGCAAGGAGATAAAAATAAGGGAAGGGGCGTTGGAGTATGTTACGGAGGGGATTGAATATCAATTAATAAAAGTTATGACGGGGATTATGCAAATTTTTTTGCATGTTTTAGATAACAAAGTGTAAAATTGCAGTGGGACATGTGACTGCGAGGTAGGAATAGTAGATTTTGGCCCATTAACCATACTATCGGTTCGGGTTTGGATATACCCACGGGTACAAGATTATATACATGCCCTACCCACGAGCATACGGGTCGGGTTTGGGCGGCGTCCATGGACACAAAAGCATATCCAAACCATGTCCATTTGGGTCGGATATCAATGGATATATATGCCCATGGGTAAAATTGCCATCCTTAGCCGGCCTCCAGCAGGCGGCCGTCCCTTGCCCCGAGGCAAGCATGCCATTAAGCTGATGAGACCAGGTGTGGCTAAAGTGATCTCCCACCAGGCGGCGGGACTGTAGCCACGCTGAAGATGACCAAGCCCCCGTCACCAACGGCACAACTACAGTGAGCGGCCACCAACCAGGCGGCGGAGAAGCCGGAGGCTGGAGACACTGACAGCCGGGCCCAGCACCCGGACGGATTACCATTGTACCCCTGGGGGGTAGGCCTATATAAACCCCCTAGGGCGCCCATGCAAAGGGTTCCAACTCTGATAGAACTAGCCAGTCATCTTGGGCAGGGAAGTGCTAGCCTTGCCTTCTCCTACCTCTAGACACAGCTCAAGGAGCACTTTGTATCATGATAACCCACAAGTATAGGGGATCGCAACAGTTTTCGAGGGTAGAGTATTCAACCCAAATTTGTTGATTCGACACAAGGGGAGCCAAAGAATATTCTCAAGTATTAGCAGCCGAGTTGTCAATTCAACCACATCTGGAAACTTAGTATCTGCAGCAAAGTGTTTAGTAGCAAAGTAATATGATAGTGGTGGTAACTGTAACAAAAGTAAAGACAACAAAAGTAATGTTTTTGGTCTTAGTGATTGTAACAGTAACAACGGAAAAGTAAATAAGCGAGAATCAGTATATGGAAAACTCGTTGGCACCGGATCAATGATGGATAATTATGCCGGATGTGGTTCATCATGTAACAGTCATAACATAGGGTGACACAGAACTAGCCCTAGTTCATCAATGTAATGTAGGCATGTATTCCGAATATAGTCATACGTGCTTATGGAAAAGAACTTGCATGACATCTTTTGTCCTACCCTCCCGTGGCAGCGGGGTCCTATTGAAAACTAAGGGATATTAAGGCCTCCTTTTAATAGAGAACCGGAACAAAGCACTAGCACATAATGAATACATGAACTCCTCAAACTATGGTCATCACCAGAAGTGGTTCCGATTATTGTCACTTCGGGGTTGCCGGATCATAACACATAGTAGGTGACTATAGACTTGCAAGATAGGATCAAGAACTCACATATATTCATGAAAACATAATAGGTTCAGATCTGAAATCATGGCACTCGAGCCCTAGTGACAAGCATTAAGCATAGCAAAGTCATAGCAACATCAATCTCAGAACATAGTGGATACTAGGGATCAAACCCTAACAAAACTAACTCGATTACATGATAAATCTCATCCAACCCATCACCGTCCAGCAAGCCTACGATGGAATTACTCGCGCACGGCGGTGAGTATCATGAAATTGGTGATGGAGGATGGTTGATGGTGACGACGGCGACGAATCCCCCTCTCCGGAGCCCCGAACGGACTCCAGATCAGCCTTCCCGAGAGAGATTAGGGCTTGGCGGCGGCTCCGTATCGTAAAACGCGATGATTTCTTCTCTCTGATTTTTTTCTCCCCGAAAGCCAATATATGGAGTTGGAGTTGGCGTCGGAGGGCCACCAGGGAGCCCACGAGGTAGGGGGGCGCCCCCCACCCTTGTGGATAGGGTGTGGGCCCCCTGGTCTTCATCTTTTGCGAGGATTTTTTATTAATTATCCTAATATATTCCGTGGAGTTTCAGGTCATTCGGAGAACTTTTATTTTCTGCACAAAAACAACACCATGGCAATTCTGCTGAAAACAACGTCAGTCCGGGTTAGTTCCATTCAAATCATACAAGTTAGAGTCCAAAACAAGGACAAAAGTGTTTGGAAAAGTGGATACGACGGAGACATATCAACTACCCCAAGCTTAAACCCTTGCTTGTCCTCAAGCAATTCAGTTGACAAACTGAAAGAGAAAAAGAAAAACTTTTACAAATTCTGTTTGCTATTGTTGTTGTAAACATGTAAAGTCACCATTCAAGTCTCAGCAATTATTATGAACTAACCATACTCACAATGACACGTAGGTCTCACAATTGCTCACATCAATAGCATAATCAGCTAGCGAGCCATAATAGCAAAACTCGGATGACAACACTTTCGCAAAATAATCATAACATGGTATAACAAAATGGTATCTCGCTAGGCCTTTCTGAGACCGCAAAACATAAATGCAGAGCACCTTTAAAGATCAAGGACTGACTAAACATTGTAATTCATGGTAAAAGAGATCTAGTCAAGTCATACCCGAAATAAACCAATAATAATGAACGCAAACGACAGTGTGCTCTCTAGCGGGTGCTTTTTAATAAGAAGGGTGATGACTCAACATAAAAGTAAATAGATAGGCCCTTCGCAGAGGGAAGCAGGGATTTGTAGAGGTGCCAGAGCTCGGTTTTGAAATAGAGATAAATTATATTTTGAGCGGCATACTTTCATTGTCAACATAACAACTAAAAGACGACGATATCTTCCATGCTAAACAGATTATAGGCGGTTCCCAAACAGAATGGTAAAGTTTATACTCCCCTTCCTCCACAAGCATCAATCCATGGCTTGCTCGAAACAACGAGTGCCTCCAACATTCAACGGGTCCCAAGGGGAGTTTTGTTTGCAGTTATTTTTATTTAGTTTGCACAAAGCATGGGACTGGGCATCCCGGATACCAGCCTTTTTCTCGTGAATGAGGAGCGGAGTCCACTCCTCTTGAGAATAACCCGCCTAACACGGAAGATAAGGGCAGCTCTAGTTGACATATGAGCTATTCGAGTATGCAAAACAAAATGTTTATTTGAAGGTTTAGAGTTTGGCACATACAAATTTACTTGGAACGGCAGGTAAATACCGCATATAGGTAGGTATAGTGGACTCATATGGAATAACTTTGGGGTTTAAGGAGTTTGGATGCACAAGCAGTATTCTCGCTTAGTACATGTGAAGGCTAGCAAAAGACTGGGAAGCGACCAACTGGGAGAGTGACAACATTCGTAAACATGCATCAAAATTAATTTACACCGAATACAGGCATGAGTAGGATATAATCTACCATGAACATAAGTATCATGAAGGCTATGTTGATTTGATTCAACTACATGCGTGAACATGTGCCAAGTCCAGTCACTCAATTCATTTAAAGGAGGATACCATCCACTCATACCACATTATAATCATTCAAATAGCATGTTGGCACGCAAGGCAAACCATTATAACTCATAGCTAATCAAGCATGGCACAAGCAAGTATAATCTCTAAATGTCATTGCAAATATGCTTACTTCATAATAGCTAACCCATGAACGATGAATCATCATATTTACAAAAACAAGAGAGGTCGAGTTCATACCAGCTTTTCTCATCCCAATAAGTCCATCATATATCATCATTATTGCCTTTCCCTTGCACGACCGAACGATGTGAATAATAATAAGAGTGCACGTGCATTGGACTACGCTGGAATCTGCAAGCATTCAACTCAAGAGAGAAGACAAGTAATGTGGGCTCTAGGTTAAATAATCATTCATGCATATATGAGCCACTAAGCATTTTCAATATGGTCTTCTCGACCCCCAAAGAAAGGAAAAGAAAAAACTATTTACACGGGAAAGCTCCCAACAAACAAAAGAAGAACGGGAAATATTTTTGGGTTTTTCGTTTTAATTACTACAACAAAGAAATAAAGTACTACTATTTTTTTTTTCTTAAGGTTTATTAAACACACAAGAAGAAAGCAGGAAAAAGAAAATAAACTAGCATGGATATTACAGTGAAAGAGTATGAATACCGACATCTAGCAATAAGTGTGTGTAAACATGAATGTGATGTCGGTGGGAAATACGTACTCCCCCAAGCTTAGGATTTTAGCCTAAGTTTCTCTATTGCCAGGAATGGCCTGGCTGATACCCATAAGTGAAACTGGGGTCATACTGTGACGCAGCGGCTATCGCCTCCTGAGCTGCAGTGTAGCATCTAGCTGCCTCCGCTCTCCTCTCGTATTCATCTACCTCCTCTCTGGTAATAACATATCTTCCTTTTATCTGAAAATCAAAGAAGGCAGGAGCAGGAAGAGCAATATGGACTACATGACGTTTGTTAAAGATTAGTCGATACTGGAGAGGTGGCTCTGTCCTTTCAACAAACTGGTGGGAAACCATAGAATCAAAATCTAAATAAGAAGGGGTAACTCCATGTCACCCTCACGAGTGTCTACCTCAAGAAAATTAGCTAACTGGGTTGCATAAATTCCTCCAAAGAAATCTCCGCTATGTCTATTCTGATGCAACCAGCGAGCTACAATGGTTCCCAAATGATAAGATTGGTCTCCTAACACAACACTCCTGAGAATACTGAGATCAGGGACACACATGTGACATGCTTCATCCTTAGCATAAATACATCTACCTATAAAGAGAGCAAAATAATGTATAGCAGGAAAATGAATGCTCCCTAAAGTGGCTTGTGTTATGTCTCTAGATTCCCCCATAGTTAATTTAGCAAGAAAGTCTCTATATTCAGATTTAGGGGGATCCCTGACATTACCCCGTGATGGAAGCTTGCAAGCAGAAGTGAAATCCTCTAAGTCCATGGTATAAGATTTATCATAAAGGTCAAACATGACTGAAGGAGAATTACGCGAAGATGAAAACTCAAACCTCCTCACAAATGAACTTGTGAGATCATGATACTGGGGGCATTTGTCAGCTTCAATGTCCTCAAGACCAGCGTTGCGCAAATATGTGCTAAATTCTTCTTTGATTCCTACTTGATTCATAAAAATTTTCGAAGGCCATTCACAGGGCCTCACAAGAGCATCTCTTGGTGGTTCCTCGTCCGCATCACGTACTGCAAGCCTGGGACCATGCTTCCTTGAAGGGACACCTTGGAACATCCTCCTAAACATATTGCTTCCTCTGAGAAATTTCTGAAATTTTTAGTAACTTCAAATAAAAGTGAACCAATCAATAAAATTGATAGCAACAACTCCTGCAAGTGCCTAGAGCCTATATAAAGCACTAGTACTAATTGGAACCATATAAATTTGACATGCAAGCTCAAGAACATGGTCACCTATGCAGCACAAATTTGCAATGAATAAAGCACTAGAACAAAAACTAATTGGACCAATGGAGGAGTCACACACCAAGGAACCATCTCCCCAAGCAGTTTTGCGAGAGATGCTTTGAGCAAGGAGATCGAAAATCACAGCAACGGGGCTGGAACTCGTGCTTGAGTTGGTTTTTCGTGTTTGTGTGAGACAGAGGAAGAAGATGGGTGCAAGAATAAGTGGAGGAGGGACACCGTGGGCCCACGAGGTAGGGGGCGCGCCCAGGGGGGTAGGGCGCGCCCTCCACCCTCGTGGCCAGGTGGCAGCTCCCCCCGCGGTGATTTTTGCACAGTAAATTTTTAAATATTCCCGAAAAAATCATATAAAATTGGCATGGTATTCTGAGGACTTTTATTTTCGAGATATTTTTATATTGTACGGATAAGTCACAAACAGACAAAAAAAATACTATTTTACTTTATTTCTACTAAATAACAGAAAATATAAAGAGGGTACAGAAGGTTGTGCTTCTAGTTTCATCCATCTTGTGATCATCAAAATGAACCCACTAACAAGGTTGATCAAGTCTCGTTAACAAACTCATTCCGAATAATCACGGAACCGGAGAAATTTCGAATGACACTAAGTTACCTCAACGGGGATATGAAAATCCCCAACAATAAGAATATCATACTTTTTCTTGACAGTAGGGAGAGGAAATTCGAAACCTCCAAATATAATTGATGGAACTTTTCCAATAGAGTTGATATTATAACCTTGAGGTTGTTTCTTCGGAAAATGTACCATGTGCTCATTGCCATTAACATGAAAAGTGACATTGCCTTTGGTGCAATCAATAACGGCCCCTGCAGTATTAAGGAAAGGTCTTCCAAGAATGATAGACATACTATCATCCTCGGGAATATCAAGAATAACAAAGTCCGTTAAAATAGTAACGTTTGCAACTACAACAGGCACATCCTCACAAATACCGACAGGTATAGCAGTTGATTTATCAGCCATTTGCAAAGATATTTCAGTAGGTGTCAACTTATTCAAGTCAAGTCTACGATATAAAGAGAGAGACATGACACTAACACCGGCTCCAAGATCACACAAAGCAGTTTTGACATAATTTCTCTTAATGGAGCATGGTATAGTAGGTACTCCGGGATCTCCAAGTTTCTTCGGTATTCCACCCTTAAAAGTATAATTAGCAAGCATGGTGGAAATTTCAGCTTCAGGTATCTTTCTTTTATTAGTAATAATATCCTTCATATACTTAGCATAAGGATTTGTTTTGAGCACATCAGTTAATCGCATACACAAAAAGATGGGTCTAATCATTTCAGCAAAGCGCTCAAAATCCTCATCATCCTTTTTCTTGGATGGTTTCGGAGGAAAAGGCATGGGTTTTTGAACCCATGGTTCCCTTTCTTTACCATGTTTCCTAGCAACAAAATCTCTTTTATCATAACATTGATTCTTTGATTGTGGGTTATCAAGGTCAACAGCAGGTTCGGCTTCTACATCATTATCATTACTAGGTTGAGCATCAATATGAACATTATCATTAACATTATCTCTGGGTTCATGTTAATCACCTGATTGTGTTTCAGCATCATAAGTAGAAATATCATTTGGATTCTCAGGTGGCTCAGCGATAGGTTCACTAGAAGTTTGCAAAGTCCTATCATTTTTCTTTTTCTTCTTTTTAGAAGAACTAGGTACATCAATATCATTTCTCCGAGAATCTTGCTCGATCCTCTTAGGGTGGCCTTCAGGATACAAAGGTTCCTGAGTCATTCTACCGGTTCTAGTAGCCACTCTAATAGCATAATCATTTTTCTTACTATTCATTTCATCAAGCGCTTCTTTTTGAGCTTTAAGTACTTGTTCTACTTGAGTGGTAACCCTAGAAGCATGTTTGCTAACAAGTTTAAGTTCATGTCTAATATCAGCCATATAAGCACCCAAGTGTTTAATCATATAGGCATCTTGTTTTAATTGTCTACCAAAATAAGCATTAAAGTCATCTTGCTTAAACATAAAGTTATCAAACTCATCCAAGCACTGACTAGCAATTTTAGTAGGAGGGACTTCAGCTTTATCATATCTATAGAGAGAATTTACCTTTACTACCTGTGTCGGGATATCGGGAGGTTCTTCAGTGAATAAGTAATTGAGATCATATACTTCTTCAACAGGTGGTAAATTAAGACCGTGTATTTATTCAATAGGAGGTAAATTCTTAACATCTTCGGCTTTAATACCTTTTTCTTTCATAGATTTCTTTGCCTCTTGCATATCTTCAGGACTGAGAAATAGAACACCTCTCTTGTTCGGAGTTGGTTTAGGAATAGGCTCACTAATTGGCTCAGGAGGTAGCTCGGGAGGTGCCCAATTATTTTCATTATCCAACATATTATTCAATAGAATTTCAGCGTCATCCGGTGTTCTTTCCCTGAAAAGAGAACCAGCACAACTATCCAGGCAATCTCTGGAAGCATCAGTTAGTCCATTATAAAAAATATCAAATATTTCAGGTTTCTTAAGAGGATGATCAGGCAAAGCATTAAGTAACTTGAGAAGCCTCCCCCAATCTTGTGGCAGACTCTCCTCTTCAATTTGCACAAAATTGTATATTTCCCTCAAAGCAGCTTGTTTCTTATGAGCAGGGAAATATTTAGCAGAGAAGTAATAAATCATATCCTGGGGACTTTGCACACAGCCAGGATCAAGAGAATTATACCATATCTTAGCATCACCCTTTAACGAGAACGGAAATATCTTAAGTAAATAAAGGTAGTGCGATCTCTCATTATCAGTAAACAGGGCAGCTATATCATTTAACTTAGTAAGATGTGCCACAACAGTTTCAGATTCATAGCCATAAAAAGGATCAGATTCAACCAAAGTAATTATATCGGGATCAACAGAAAAATCATAATAATCCTTATCAGGAACACAAATAGGTGAAGTAGCAAAAGCAGGCTCAGGTCTCATTCTATCTCTAAGAGATTCTTTACTCCATTTAACTAGCAACCTCTTAAGTTCATATCTATCCTGGCAAGCAAAAATAGCGGCAGAAGATTCTGCATCAAAAAGATAACCCTCAGGAATAGCAGGCATAGGTTCATCGTCACTAACATCATCGTGTTCAGGTTTAATAATTTCTCTTTCTCTAGACCTAGCAATTTGCTCATCAAGATATTCACCAAGTGGCACAATGGTATCAAGCATAGAAGTAGTTTCATTATAAGTATCATGCATAGCAGAAGTGGCATCATCAATAACATGCGACATATCAGAATTCATAGTGGTAGCAGGTTTAGGCGTCGCAAGCTTACTTATAACAGAAGGAGAATCTAGTGCAGAGCTAGATGGCAGTTCGTTACCTCCCCTCGTAGTTGAGGGCAAAATCTTGGTCTTAGCGTCTTTCAAATTCTTCATACTGTCCAGCAGATATAAATCCCAAGTGCCTCAAAGAATAGAGCTATGCTCCCCGGCAACGGCGCCAGAAAAAGGTCTTGATAACCCACAAGTATAGGGGATCGCAACAGTTTTCAAGGGTAGAGTATTCAACCCAAATTTGTTGATTCGACACAAGCGGAGCCAAAGAATATTCTCAAGTATTAGCAGCTGAGTTGTCAATTCAACCACACGTGGAAACTTAGTATCTGCAGCACAGTGTTTAGTAGCAAACTAATATAATAGTGGTGGTAACGGTAACAAAAGTAAAGACAACAAAAGTAATGTTTTTGGTATTTTGTAGTGATTGTAACAGTAACAACGGAAAAGTAAATAAGCGAGAACCAGTATATGGAAAACTCGTTGGCACCGGATCAATGATGGATAATTATGCCGGATGTGGTTCATCATGTAACAGTCATAACATAGGGTGACACAGAACTAGCTCCAGTTCATCAATGTAATGTAGGCATGTATTCCGAATATAGTCATACGTGCTTATGGAAAAGAACTTGCATGACATCTTTTGTCCTACCCTCCCGTGGTAGCTGGGTCCTATTGGAAACTAAGGGATATTAAGGCCTCCTTTTAATAGAGAACCGGAACAAAGCACTAGCACATAGTGAATACATGAACTCCTCAAACTAACATCACCAGGAGTGGTTCCGATTATTGTCACTTCGGGGTTGCCGGATCATAACACATAGTAGGTGACTATAGACTTGCAAGATAGGATCAAGAACTCACATATATTCATGAAAACATAATAGGTTCAGATCCGAAATCATGGCACTCGAGCCCTAGTGACAAGCATTAAGCATAGCAAAGTCATAGCAACATCAATCTCAGAACATAGTGGATACTAGGGATCAAACCCTAACAAAACTAACTCGATTACATGATAAATCTCATCCAACCCATCACCGTCCAGCAAGCCTATGATGGAATTACTCACGCACGGCGGTGAGCATCATGAAATTGGTGATGGTGGATGGTTGATGGTGACGACGGCGACGAATCCCCCTCTCCAGAGCCC
>NC_041393.1:2419054-2433950 GCF_002162155.2 Triticum dicoccoides | reverse complement strand
GCGATGATTTCTTCTCTTTGATTTTTTTCTCCTCGAAAGCCAATATAAGGAGTTGGAGTTGGCGTTGGAGGGCCACCAGGGGGACCACGAGGTAGGGGGCGTGCCCAGGGGGGCGCCCCCACCCTCGTGGACAGGGTGTGGGCCCCCTGGTCTTCATCTTTTGCGAGGATTTTTTATTAATTATCCTAAGATATTCTGTGGAGTTTCAGGTCATTCTGAGAACTTTTATTTTCTGCACAAAAACAACACCATGGCAATTCTGCTGAAAACAACGTCAGTCTGGGTTAGTTCCATTCAAATCATACAAGTTATAGTCCAAAACAAGGGCAAAAGTGTTTGGAAAAGTAGATACAACGGAGACGTATCATATCACTAGTGCCTTAGTGATCATGCGGAGACCCCGCAGAGCAGGAGTAGGGGTATTATCTCCACGGAGAGCCCCCAAACTGGGTAAAGTTTGCCGGCGTACGTGTCTACACCTTATCCCGCTTCCAGGCACCGGTGACGTTCTACTCGCTCCCACCATGATAAACCATCGCTTGGCATATGTCGCATCCAACCCCCGACATTTGGCGCCCACCGTGGGGCGAGGTGCTCGTCTTCTGGAGATCTGCTCTGGATGGGAACCCTGTTCCTTCCTGGCGAGCAAAGCTAGCCTAGCACGCCTGATGGTGTCAGCCTTGACGCGCTGCACGGCGCGGAGGTCGCCTGCGCGGCGGGCTGCCTTGCCGACCTCGTCGGCGGGATCGACCTCCCCGGCGAGCCGGCCTCCGACGCGGGCACTAGCTGCCCTGTGAGCCGCCTCATCAGCCTCCTCGACCAGCTCCATGTCACCAGCGAGACTGCTATGGACCTGGAGTCTGTTGACTCCACCGATCCGATAATCGTCGACTCTGACACGGCATCGTTCGACGCGTTCCCCATCAACGTGGTGGTCTACGACGAGCCGCCTCCTCGCGAGCACAACGACGGAAGCACCGTCACAGAGGTGCTTGTCTTCAACAGCGGGGAGCACTCGGATGAGAACGCTCGAGACCCTCTCGACGCGGCTCTGCGTGACCTAACAGCGCCCATCCGAGAGGGCGCGGTTGCTGAGGCGCTAGAGGCACGCTGCCTCCAGCTTCTCGATAGCGCGGGCCGCCTGGCCAGCATGCGTCGGCTCTCAGACGCCTACCGGCACGAGATGGATCAGGCCATAGGCGGCACGCCGGCTCCTGAGGGGCCTAGCCGCCTCGGCACGGTCTTCCTCTAGGAAGGCTCTTGGCTTCACCTTGCGGTTGTAGTATCGGCGCAGACTCTGCTGGCCTTTCCTGCTCACCAATCGGCAAGACCCAGATTAATGTCCTCTTTGGAGACAAGAATCATTTCCGCCGAGAGCCAGTTTGGTTTGAGGTGGTGGACCTAGAGAGCCCTTGCCATACACTGCTTGGCCGACCTGCCTTGGCCAAGTTCATGGCGGTCCCCCACTACACCTACCTCAAGATGAAGATTCCAAGTACCAAGGGAATCTTAACTGTAGTCGGAGATTACAAGAAGTCGGCCGCTTGCGCCGCGGACAGTAGCCGGCTGGCCGAATCCCTTGTAATTGCAGCCAAGAAGCGGCTCGTAGACCGGGTGGTGGCGATGGCAGGCAAGAAGCCGGAAATGTCACCTATCCCCAAGGAGTCGGACGTAGAGGGCTCATTCAAGCCGGCAAAGGAAACCAAGAAGATACCCTTGGACCCAGAGCACCCGGAGAGGCACGCTGTCGTAGGTGCGAACCTAGACAGCAAATAGGAAAGCGAGCTCGTCGATTTCCTCCGTGAGAATCGGGACATCTTTGCATGGTCTCCCAAAGACATGCCAGGTGTTCCAACGGATTTCGCCGAGCACAAACTACATGTCCGACCTGACGTCAAGCCGGTCAGGCAGCCCTTGCGCCTCCTGTCGGAAGAGAAGAGAAGAGTTGTTGGAGAAGAGGTAGCCCGGCTTCTGGCAGCCGGATTCATCATGGAAGTATTCTTTCCAGAATGGCTTGCCAACCCAGTCCTAGTGTTGAAGAAGAGCAAGCAGTGATGCATGTGTATTGACTATACCAGCCTTAACAAGGCCTGCCCCAAAGATCCGTTTGCCCTACCAAGGATTGATCAACAGGCTACCATCAGATAAAGCTAAACCCGGCCGATGGGCTGAAGACCGCCTTCATCACGCCATTTGGAGCCTTCTGCTACCTAACCATGACGTTTGGCTTGCGAAATGCCGGTGCCACGTTTCAGCGTTGCATGCAGAAGTGCCAGCTCGGCAGAAATGCCCATGTCTATGTGGATGATGTGGTGGTGAATACGGAGAAGAGCGGCACGCTGCTAGAAGATCTCAAGGAAACCATTGAGAACTTACGCCGATTCCAGATCAAGCTCAACCCGGAGAAATGCGTCTTTGGAGTACCAGCCGACCAGCTTCTCGGCTTCCTGGTTTCAGAGCGCGGCATAGAGTGCAACCCTGTGAAGATCAAGGCAATTGAGAGGATGGAAGTGCCCACCCGACTGTTGGGCGTGCAGAAATTCACCAGCTGCCTGGCATCAGTTAGTCGTTTCATCAGCCGGCTGGGCAAGAAAGCTCTTCCCTATACCAACTCATGAAGAAGACCACTTTTTTTGATTGGAACGACAAGGCGGACGAAGCATTTCTCCAACTCAAGAAGATGTTGGCAACCCCACCTATCCTGGCGGCTCCGACTGAGAAGGAGCTCATGCTCCTCTACATCGCAGCCACCAGTTGGGTTGTCAGCATAGTCATGGTGGTAGAGCGCAAGGAGGAGACAGAGCATTGCCGGTCTAGAGGCCGGTGTATTACTTGAGCGAAGTACTGTCCGCCTCCAAGCGAAACTACCCACACTACCAGAAGATGTGTTACGGCGTGCATTTTGCCGCCAAGAAGCTGAAGCCTTACTTTCAAGAGCACCCAATAACCGTCGTCTGCACGGCTCCACTTGCTGAGATCATTGGGAGCCGAGATGCCTCTGGCCGAGTGGCCAAGTGGGCTATTGATCTGGCCCCTTACACCATCTGCTACCAGCCTCGCACCTCCATCAAGTCACAAGTGTTGGCCGACTTCCTCATCGACTGGGCCGAGACCCAGTATTTGCCGCATGCACCAGATTCCACCCATTGGCGGATGCATTTTGATGGTTCAAAAATGCGCACCGGTCTGGGAGTCGGCGTTGTCCTCACCTCTCCCGAGGGCGACAAGAACAAATATGTGATGCAAGTCCACTTCGCCGCCTCCAACAACGTAGCAGAATATGAGGCACTCATACACGGGCTCCGGCTTGCCAAGGAACTCGGCATCCGCCGGATCCTGTGTTATGGTGACTCCGACTTGGTGGTCCAGCAGTCGTCAGGCGACTGGGACGCCAAGGATGCAAACATGGCAAGCTACCGCTTACTCGTGCAGCAACTCAGTGGATACTTTGACGGGTGTGAGTTATTTCATGTGCCAAGAAACGACAACGAGCAAGCAGATGCCTTGGCACGGATTGGCTCCACCCGATAGGGCAATACCAGCCGGCGTTGCCCTACGCCGCCTTCTCATTCCGTCTGTCAAGCCGTCTCCTGATTCAGGTTCCATCTTTGTGTCGGCCCCTCCCGAAGCAGTCGGATCCGACTTGACTGTCCCAGAAGCCGGCAAGGGGATTTCGACAGGCGGCCCGGGGACTGCTGCAGCCACACCCGGCTCGGGGACTCCAGAGCCCGGCCCGGGGACTTCAGCAGTCGGCCCGGGGATATCATCGGCACAGCAGGCTGAAGCAGCTGCCAACCCGCCGCCTCTCGGCCCAACCGCCCTCATACAAGTTGCAGTGGTGGCAGTCGAAGAAATTGCAGCACCATCCTGGGCTCAGCCAATCCTCGAGTTCTTGGTGAATAAAGAGCTTCCTGCTAATGAGATCTCGGCCCGACAAGTGCAAAGACGAGCAGCAGCCTACACCATAATCAACAGAGAGCTAGTGCGACGAAGCGTCACCGGAGTTTATCAGCACTGCGTGGAGCCGGACCGAGGCCAAGCAATACTTAGAGATATCCACCAAGGCGAGTGTAGCCACCACGCGACTTCAAGATCACTTGTGGCCAAGGCTTTTCGCCATGGGTTCTTCTGGCCGACTGCTCTAGAAGAAGCCAAAGAACTAGTTCAGAAGTGTCAAGGGTGCCAGAGATTCCGCTCCAAGCCACATCTGCCGGCTTCTGCACTCAAGACCATTCCCATAGCATGGCCCTTTGCTGTCTGGGGGATGGACATGGTAGGACCATTCAAGACGGCCCGTGGTGGCATGAATCATTTGCTTGTCGCTGTGGACAAGTTCACCAAGTGGATAGAGGCAAAACCAATCAAGAAACTGAACGGGCCGACTGCCATGACCTTCATCACCGACATCACCACGCGATACGGCATACCACATAGCATCATCACCGACGACGGCACCAACTTCGCCAAGGGAGCCTTGGCTCGTTTCTACGCAACACGGGGCATCCGCCTGCACTTACCGTCTGTTGCCCACCCGTAGTCAAATGGCCAAGTCGAGCGTGCAAACGGTCTCATTCTGTCCGACCTCAAGCCCCGACTGGTCGAGCCTCTGGAGCGTTCGGCCAGCTGCTGGCTCGACGAGCTGCCGGCCGACCTCTGGAGCTTGCGCACAACTCCGAACAAGTCAACCGGCTTCACGCCCTTCTTCCTTGTTTATGGTGCCGAAGCCGTCCTCTCGACGAACATCTAGTTTGACTCCCCAAGAGTCACCATGTACACCGAGGCGGACGCCAAGGAGGCGAGAGAAGACGGCGGCGACTTGCTGGAGGAAGGCTGGCTGTTGGCACTCAGCCGGTCGGCCATCTACCAGTAGAGTCTGCGCCGATACTACAACCACAAGGTGAAGCCAAGAGCCTTCCTAGAGGGAGACCTTGTGCTCCGGCTGATCCAGCGAACAGCCGGGCAGCACAAGCTCTCGGCACCTTGGGAAGGCCCTTTCATCATCAGCAAGGTGCTGGGCAACGATTCCTACTATCTGATCGATGCCCAGAAGCCCAGAGCACGCAAGAGAGATGACTCAGGCAAAGAGACGGTGAGGCCATGGAACGCAAACCTCCTCCGAAGGTTTTACAGTTGAAAGCAGTATGTATCACGCTATCTTTTGTACTATGTATAAACACTTCGGGTCCCCCGAGAAGAGCTCGGGGACTACCCTCTTTTATCTATATGATAAGTATTGTGCCTATAAGCATGTGTAGTTTTATTTCTTCCGCCTGGCACCGGGTTCGACCAGTCGGCCCGGAGCCTCGCCGCCTTCTGCTATATGCCGCCTCCTGCAGCCGGGCAAGTAGTGTGTCGGCACCAAAAACTTCCTTTGTCAAAAGCCACATCTCGCAGAGCGACTGCATGGCGGGCAAAGGTTGCCAAACAGTGCCCCACACGGAAAAAACGACTAAGGAAAGAACGAATATAGTAGAGGCCGGCATCGCACCTAGTCGTCCGGCTGCCGAGCAGCCGGACGGCCGTCCATTGCTTTTATTACCGAACACTCCGAATGGCTAAGTACTAGCCCTCCCACAAACAGCTAAGTATTCAACCCAGCCGCAGTCCGCAGAGCGGCTGCTTGGCCGGCAAGAGGATAGCCAAGGGAGGGCGGCAAAGGAAAAAACCAAGGAGCAAAAGGGAAGAAAAAGCTAGAGGTCGGCACAGAGCAATGATGGAATATTTACAAGGATAAAGGCCTACCGGCCGGCATTCGAACAAAGTTGACATACACCCCGCGGGTGGAACTGAAATTTAACCAAGTTGTCCAAGACTATAGTAAAACAAGGAAAGAAAGAAAATCCTAAGGAGCAGCAGAAGGTTCCGGCTGGGCAGTGCCGGTTGGCGCAGCAGAAGGCTCCAGCTAAACGCTGGAGTCGGCTGTGCCACCAGACGCAGCAGGCGGCTCCGTCTGGGCAGAAGAGTCGGCGGCGGCAGTCGGGACGGCGGAGGGCTGGAGGACGGAGTCAGTGGCATCCGTCGGAGGAACGGGTAGCTGGTCGATTCCCACCTGGCCGTCTTCAGTACTAGTCGGCGCCCCGGTGCATGGCTCGTTGCTTAAGGCCCGGTCAGGCTGGGGCTGACCGTCCACCCCGACCTCCAGCATGTCGACGTCGCTCTCCTCCTCTAGCGGAAGTCCGGCTTGGAATGCGTGAGGCCGGCAAGCCTGACCAGAGGGTGGAAACCGCCTAGGCGCCGACGCGCTGAAGGCGGCGCAACATTCAATGGGTAGGACGAAGGTGGGCCTGGATACTAAGGACCTGCTCACCAAGAGTTCATGGGGCGTCAGCAGCAATTTGCACGCCCTCCTCCCTCCGCTCCTCGCGCTGGGCCTCGATCATCTGGATCACGGTGACAGAATGGCCCGGGAAGAAGTCTGCTTGGGCAGAAGAAAGAAAAAACCAAAGTATAAGCAAGGGATCGGCCTAGATGAGGGCCGACAGCCCGAAACAAGAAACCAAGAGAATGCAGCTTACCGTCGACCAAGTCTTCAATGCTGCAGAAGCAGGCCGTCATGTGGGCTTCCTTGTCGGCCCAGGAGGAACGCTCGACTTCAAACTCGGCGAGGAGGTCAGCCTCCTTCGTCTTCACCTCCAACTGGGCCGCCTTGAGGGCCTCCGCCTGTTCGGCAAGCTGAGCGACCAGGCGGTCCTGCTCTTCGGCCAGCTTGCCGCACTCCGCCTCCTTGCCCTGCAGGGCGGTGTTGACTTCAACCAGCTACTGGTGCAAGGCGGCGTTGGCCTCTGAAGAAAGAAAGAGAAGGAAGAACTTCAGCCAAATAACAAAGAAGAATGCAGATAATTGAGGAGATTCGGCCCGACTGCTCAGCAGTCGGCCCGAACCTCGGAGACTACACCCCGCGGGTGCGCTGGCGCGCCCCCGCAGAAGAAAGGAACAGAAACTTACTCCGGCTCTCAGACAGATGGCCGGTCTGCGTCTCCAGCTCCTGGACCCTAGAGTTGTAGGCGACTGCGCGGAGGTTTTGGTAGTCCTGCAGAGGGGAACATCAGACAAGATCAACATTTTAACTCTGACAAGATGAAGTTCCGGACCGCCTGCTCAGCAGCCGACACGAAACTTGGAGACTACACCCAGTGGGTGCGCTGGCGCGCCCCCACGAAAGTTGAAAGAAGATCAAAGAAATGAAGAAGCAGGATGCTTACGTGGATAGCAGCTCGCGATTCCAGGAATGTCTTGTTGCAGCGCCTGAGGGCTTCGGCTTCGGCCCGGAGCTTGGCCTGGACGTCGAGGGACGCCCGGTTCAGGATGCCCATCCCGCCTCCACGCACCCAGCCGGTCGGCGTGGCGCTGGACGCCTCGGTATCGGGGACCGACAAGCTCGCGGCTTCGGTCTCCAGCGGTCGCGGCGCCAAAGCCGCCTTCTCAAGACGACAGCGCGCGGGTGTGCGGACCTGAGGAGTTAGGTCCATCACCACCACGTTCTCAGCCGGTGGCACTGGCGGCTCGGCCGGCTGCTCGACCCGCGCTTCGCTAGTCGGTGGCGGTGGCCGCAAAAAGACGTCCGGCATGGCCAGGTCGCTGCCCTCCCTCTCCATGACCGGGTGCTCATCGCCGGTTCCCCCGGTCATCACTTCAAACTCCAGCGGAGGGGGCGCGGTGTTCAATGGCGTCATGAGCAACGGCTCCTGGCGATGCGCGGCCTCCGCGAGCCACTCCCTCTCCGCGGCTTCGGCCTTTGCCTGCGCCAGCCTCCTCGCTGCGGAGGCTGCGGCCTCGTCTGCCTCCGCCTTCGCCAGGCGGCCGGCCTCTTCGTCACGCACCTCCTGCGTGTTCCGCTCTGTCGCCTCCCGGAGGTCGGCAGCCGGATCGACAGAAGGAGTGAAGTCTAGAGAAAGACAGTTACTCTGACACCATGACAGGCACTTTCGGCTGCCTCTGATACTTGGCCGCCTTGCCTGCGGCCTCTTGCCGCCTGGTCGCTGCTGCCGGGTTCTTAGGTTTCTTCAGCGCGCTGCCAAACAGGAAAGTGCCTTGCCTCTGTTTCCGCTTGCCGCCGCAGGCGGACGGCCCGGCGGAGGGGCCGGCACCGGTGTTGGCCATGCTCCGAGTAGGGCGCGGCTCGTCCTCGTCATCGTCGTCGTCGGGCCAAGTCTCCACGCCGCCACCTTCCTCGGTGCTGCCTGCTTCGCCGCCACCGCCGCCTGTTGCGTCGTTCGCCATGGCGTTCGCCAGGGCGGCCGCCCTCAAGGAAGAAATCAAGGAACTTACGGCAGGCGGCGAATTGTGGCGGGATTACGGCCACTTCCCGTACCGCCAGTTTTCCTCCGACATCTTGAGGTCGGAGATCTCGTTCACCATCTGCGTGACCTCGGCAGGCGGCATCCCCTTTGTGCACAGCCGGCACGGGTCGCGATGACCACCCATCCGAAAGATCGGATGAGGGCGGCTCTGGAGCGGGAGGATCCGGCGCTCGACGAAGGCGACGGGGAGGTCGGAGGCCACGAAGTCCTCTGACTCTTGGAGCACCCGGAGTCGGCCGATGGCGGCAGCCGCGGGCGCCGACACCGGCTTCGGCTTGTACCCCCAGTTGGGCCGGAGCCCGGTGGGGGGGCCGGCCTCGTAAGGCGACAGGTTGAGGAAGTCGGCAGCCGGATCTACATTCTCGACGTAGAAGTAGGACTGCTGCCACATCTTCACCGACTGGGCCAGCTTGATGGTGGGGTAGGCGTTCCGTTTTGCTGGCCGGCGCACGGCGACGTAGCCCCCGCACTCGGCTGGCGTGTCCTTGGCGGAGGTACCCAGCTTCCCGTAGAAGAACACTCCCCACAGCTCGATCGTGGGGAGGATGCCGATGTAGCCCTCACACGCTGTGACCAAGGTGGAGAGCAGGGTCACGGAGTTGGGCGTAAGATGATGAGGTTGGAGGTGGTTGAAGTCGAGGAACGGGCGGAAGAAGCCGCTCGCCGGGAGGCCGAAGCCGCGGAGGAAGTGCGAGCGGAAGACGACCCGCTCGTCCCCCTGCGGCGCAGGCGAGATCTCGGTCTCCGGCGGCACCCGCGCCTTGACAAATGCCACGATGGGCATCCGACGCGTGTCGCTGAGGAAGGTAATATGGTCCTCGATGACCGTCGAGCCGTCCCAGTCGCTGCCCTTCTCACGCACCATGGCTACGGGCGGAGCTGCGGGAGGGGCGAGAGCGCAACGGCGGCGGCGGCTGCACCACAGCCGTCAAGGAGCGGCAACAGCAGCTACGATGGAAAGTACGAGAGGAGGAAGAAGAAGTGGGAGGGGGGCGCGTGCTTCACCGCACCCTTCCCTCCCCCTACTTATAGCCCCTGGGCTCTGAAGCCGAGGGGACGGGACGTGGGACGTGGGATTAACTGCGCCCACGCCCCCACGTCCCCACGATCTCCATGCAGATTTACTGTGCAGTGAATGACCGCGGGAACCACAACCGCCCACCTCGGCGCAGTGGATCCGCCCGCGGACCAAGGCCCGGTAGTGGCGGGCCCGACCCACTATCACGTCCCATCGGGAGCGTGGGATGGCAGGCTGGCCGAGCTGGCGGGCGCCGCGTGGCGTTCCCACGGCGGGCGGCAGCCTGGGAAGCTTAGCAGGCACGCCACCTATTCTCCCGCTGTGAAGTCCGAAATTGGCCGACGACCCCGCCTTGTCGAAGCCGGCCTTAGAGGCCGACGCGCCGCAAGTCGGACCAAGATGTCGGTCCGCCGCAAGGCGGATCACAACGCTCTACGGAGCTCGGTAAGGGGGGGGGAGCCGCTGAGTCTTCACGGCCCCTCGACTGTGACGCCTCGCCGGCTTCGGGGACTACTGTCGGTGTAATGGGCCATGGGTAGCCTCACCCAGGTCCCAGGACTTATCAAGACTTTGGGCAAGCTCCGCCTGGCTAGGCCCCAAGCTGAAGCTCCGCCCTCTGAGTGCCGGCTGGCTGTACGGCCGGCTACCAGAGGGCGGCCAACCCCAACCAACAGCGCTGCGAGTGGCCGGCTTCAGCCGGCCGGCCTCTAGAGAGGGCGGCATCAAGCAGGCGGCCACCTCGCGGCCTCGGTACGACCGAGCCCCCATCGAGACTACAAGTTAGAGCATGGCTACAGTGAAGCACGTCAGCCCCGACGCCCGGGGCAGGTGTGGCTACAGTGCTCCGTACAAGCGTAGATCTCAGCACAACGGGGCAATGTGCCATGTCTCCCCTGACGTCGCTCCGAGCAGGTGGAGTCCTATTCCCCACGACGGCCTGTCAGTACGACCTGACGACGGCGGGCCCTATAAGGCAGAGAGTCCGTAGAAGACGGCGGAAGCTCAATCAGTCGGACGCGGGAAGGGTCGGCCTCCAGCAGGCGGCCGTCCCTTGCCCCGAGGCAAGCATGCCATTAAGCTGATGAGACCAGGTGTGGCTATAGTGATCTCCCACCAGGCGGCGGGACTGTAGCCACGCTGAAGATGACCAAGCCCCCGTCACCAATGGCACAGCTACAGTGACTGGCCACCAACTAGTCGGCAGGCCCCACCAGGCGGTGGTCCCCAACGGTCGGCGTAGAAGCCGGAGGCTGGATACACTGACAGCTGGGCCCAGCACCCGGACGGATTACCATTGTATCTCTGGGGGGTAGGCCTATATAAACCCCCCAGGGCGCCCATGCAAAGCGTTCCAACTCTGATAGAACTAGCCAGTCACCTAGGGCAGGGAAGTGCTAGCCTTGCCTTCTCCTACCTCTAGACACAGCTCAAGGAGCACTTTGTATCACTAGTGCCTTAGTGATCATGCGGAGACCCCACAGAGCAGGAGTAGGGGTATTATCTCCACGGAGAGCCCCCAACCTGGGTAAAGTTCGCCGGCGTACGTATATACGCCTTATCCCGCTTTCAGGCACCGATAACATTCTACTCGCTCCCACCATGATAAGCCATCCTTTGGCATATGTCGCACCCAACTCCCGACAGCCGGCGACTTCTACCAGGACTCCATCGCCATCGGCTCCTTCGGGGCAGTGAAGAAGGGCATCGTCGTCTCTGCCTGGCAGGTAACTCGGGCCCTCGATAGTACACCGCGAGCAACATCACGCCATGGATACTGACCGTCGGCGCGTCCAACGTCGACCGTGAGTTCCCCGCCAACGCGGTGCTCGGCGACGACAGTGTGTACGGCGGCGTGTCACTGTACGCCCGAGAGACCTTAAACTCCACGAAGCTGCCCCTCGTGTACGCCACGGACTGTGGCTCCCGGCTTTGCCTCATCGGCGAGCTTGACAAGGACAAGGTCACCGGAAAGATCGTCCTTTGTGAGCGCGGAGTCAACGCCCGTGTCGAGAAGGGTGCGGCCGTCGGGAAGGCCGGCGGAATCGGCATGATTCTCGCCAACATGGAGGAGAGCGGGGAGGAGCTCATCGCCGACCCCCACCTCATCCCGTCGACAATGGTGGGGCAGAAGTTCGGCGACAAGATCAGGCACTACGTCAAGACAGTCCCGTCCCCGACGGCGACCATCGTGTTCCACGGCACGGTCGTCGGGAAGTCGCCGTCCGCGCCGCGTCGTTCTCGAGCCGCGGCCCCAATTCCCGCGCGGAGATCCTCAAGCCCGACCTCATGGCCCCCGACGTCAACATACTCGCGGCATGGACCGGCGAGGCTTCCCCAACGGACCTCGACATCGACCCGAGGCGGGTCCCATTCAACATCATCTCCGGGACGTCCATGTCGTGCCCGCATGTGAGCGGCCTCGCGACGCTGCTATGGTAGGAGCACCCGGAGTGGAGCCCCACGGCGGTCAAGTCGGCGCTCATGACCACGGCGTACAACCTTGACAACTCCGGCGAGATCATCAAGGACCTGGCCACGGGCGTCGAGTCGACGCCGTTCGTGCGCGACGCTGGGCACAGGGACCCCAACAGCGCGCTCACCCCCGGGCTGGTGTACAACGCGGACACCGCCGACTACTCGGTTCGGCAGCTCTTTTAATAACTGCCAGTTTTGCAAAAGAACCCCTCGTTCCCTACATATTCAAGCGGCTGAGACGACGTGGCAGTCAACGCCCACGTGGATCGACTTGACACTGCCAAATCAGCGCATACGTACACAAAACCGTATAATGGACCGTAGATGACCCCCTAGAGCAAGTTTGGTGACTGTATTTCGGGTATTTGTAACCACGGGGACTAAAGCTAACGCTAGCGCAAGTAAATGGACCTGTAGTGAATTTTTCTCTTATGGTAAATACTTCGGAACGCACTATTGTGCTTTGGTAATCACCGGTGTGCACCACAGGACTAGATGTCCTCAAATCGAAGGAAAAAAGATATGGAATAGATTTCGAGAACACATGAGAATATCAGGAAAACTAGGTTAATTAGTAGTCTTATGTTAGGTAGTAGGTACCCACTGTGGGGCATCGAATGCAAGATAGGAGGCGGAGCACGAGTTGAAATGTGTCATTATCCTTGACGGCATAGTCATCCATGGTGCGGTGATCTTGCGGTTGTTTCCCGTGATAGAGTATTCTCTGGAGTCCCACGGGAACACCCCATACATCACACATCTTGCCCTTGACACAATCGACGGTATCCAAGTTTTCAACAACAAGGACAGTGGTTTTGCCGGTAAGCATTTTGACAAAGATACGGATCTTCCTTCTCATGAGGCGCAGGTGGAGGCCAATAGTGGATTCATCCTTGATGCTGTAATCGGCCATGGTACGCTTGTCCTCCAGCTCGTCCTCACCAAAGGTAAGGCGCTGCCGATCCTGAATCTTGGTTGACAACGTTGATGGTGTCCGACGGGTCAACATTGATGCTGAGCATGGTGCCGATGAAGGTCTCAACAAAGAGCTTCATCTGTTGAATGAAAGCACCGAAAGTTACAGTAGTTTGGAGGGACGTACAGTAGAACTATTCATGGGGAGAAATCTGAAAAAGTATGACGACCTTTGTTCAGATTAGTACGGCTACTAGCTAGCTAGTGCAATAGTCGATTCCGAGACACTAAACCGAGGTGGACGAATTACACGAGCGAACAAACTGAATACGCGCATGCAGACCGGCTGGAAAGAAATCTCGTCTTCTAAGATGAACAATCTCCCCAAATTAACCAAGCGATGGATAGTCATTGGGTTTAATTAAGCAATATATATAAAGGAGTAGTATGTACTCCCTCCGTTCCTAAATATATGTCTTATTAGAGATTCAAATGGACTATCACATACGGATATATATAGACATATTTTGGAGTTTAGATTCACTCATTTTGCTCCGTATGTAGTCACTTGTTGAAACATCTAAAAAGACAAATATTTAGGAACGGAGAGAATAAGTTGTAGAGATTGAGATCAACGGCAGCTTTAGGTACGTACACATATGTTTTACCGTGATGGATGTCGATGACGATTGATGACTGAGAAGCGCAAGCGACTGATCGATGATAAGGTTTGTCTGATCGATATAGATCGAGAGGTGAGCCTGGGGAACGATGTGTTTATATATCGTTACGCCCCACGGGTAGTGTTTCTGGGAACTAATCTGGTTCCTTCCAAGGCAAGGCGCGCGACGGAGCAGGGCGATTTTGCCTCCGGAATCGGCGCTTTCATTATTTTTCCAGAATAACTATCATTCTCTACTCTTGGACTGGACCCGCGAGAACCTCAGGGATCGGACGTAGGGGGAAGCAGAGTTGGCATCCAACATAAATACCGTCCGCACGAGCATGCACCGGTGGGACCCACTGTCTCTTTTCCTTTTTGTTGGGAAACCGGGGCTATCCAGGGGTGGCGGCCGGACGAGACTTGTCTGCTTCCCGCGTGTGTGTCATCCGTACTTCCGCATATGTGGCATGATTTGATTGGAATAAAATAAGGCCCGGCCCTATCCCCTTAAAATCAGGGGGAAGATGATTAGATTAAAAAGGGAAAAGGAAAAAAGACAACCGTAGGATGAAGTGGGAGCACGGATGGGAGCACGGGAAGGGAGTAGGCAAGCCGGATCCGCGGCGGCCTCGTGCGATTAGGCTAGCCCCTCCCGTTTCCCCCACTTTACGTTAAGTGGGTATTTATCCCTTGACCTCCTAGTCCCTATATAAAGCAACAAGGAGCCATCATTGTAACCCCTGATCATTGATTAATAAAGCTGGTCTCCTCCATATCTCTCTGTGTCATTTATTTTCGCGTGTTCGACTACTTCGACTACTTTGTCTACGGCGCTCGCCCTCGCTCCGCAACCTCGGACCGGTCTCGCCGGCGGAGTTGCGGAACACATTATCAGCACGCTTCGCTCCACCAACACTCCGTCAAGCCTGCATCACACAGGCTTTCGTCGATCCCGAGGAGGTATAAGATCCGATCCCCACCCTTTGCAAAAATGGATTCATCTCGTTACCGCGATTCCGTTTTTGCGATTAGTTTACTTTTTCAGATAAATCTACCTATGGTGTGGATTTCTCTCCCAAGAACTGAGCGGACGAATACGTCGCCGACCAATGTCGATGTTCTTGAATCAAGAGAGATTTGTTGACTACACCCTAGGGATACGGTGATTACACGTACTCCAGATGAGCACGGCACCGCCACGCAAGGCACCGCCGCGTTGTACCCGACGTACACGCGTCGTGACGTCCCGAAGACGCACGATCTGGCCACCCCGAGGCAGATGACGATGTGCCCAGCTGCCGCCGGCGTCGCCATGGCCCTGCTGGCCGTCCTCGTCGCCGAGCGCTCGAGTGCCTGCTGCACGCACCGCCGCGCCGCCCTGTTGGCCGCACGGTCTCGCTGGCAGCGCCGCCCTGCTGGTGGCTGCTGCCCGCGCGCCGTGGCCGCACGCGTGCTTGCCCTGGCCGCCGCCGTCGCGTGGCGAGCCTCTGGCCGCCGCCGTCCGGTGGCGTGGCCGCCGCAGCC
>NC_041393.1:2404914-2418538 GCF_002162155.2 Triticum dicoccoides | reverse complement strand
ATGGCCGCCGCAGCCGCGCCCATTGTCGTCCCGTGGCGTCGCCATCTCAGCTGCGGCCATCGCCGCCGCATGGCCATCGGGGCCGCGCAAGGGCCGGGTGCCGTGGCGCGCCGTCGCCGCCGTGCCCCATGGCGCCGCCGTCGCTGCCGAATGGCGCAGCCGCCGCCGCCGCTCTGCCCACTCGGTCGCTAGGAAAACCTAGCGCGCCTCGAGTGAGGGCCGGGTGGGCCGGCCAGGCATTGGCTACTGGGCCTTCTCAGGGCCACGGCCGTGGCGCCTCTAAAAACAAAAAAAGAGGTGGCGCTGGCGCAGCACTGAGAATTCGCGTTTTAGCCCCTGGAATTTCCTGTTTCTATGCGTAGCTTATTCCTGCTAAAATATTTCGCGTAGAAGCCCCTGGAACTGTCTGTTTTTCGCTGAAAACGCATATTTTGTCTTAAAAATGCCTTGGGAATTCAATTTTTGGGCTAGTTTTCACATACTAGATGCGCTTAACAGGCTATCTATTGTAACATGATATTGTTGTATGATTTTACTGCTGTAGACTAATTGTTTAGCACTCTTAATCATTTAGTAAGTCATATAATAGCATGTTTTAGATAATGGAACGTCATTTTATTGAATAAGTTTATCAACATCGCTTTGTGCAAAAGATTACCTGTTGTAATCACATGATTTTTGCATAAATCGTAGATGGCCGGAATTGTCAACAAGGAGTTTCCTGAGTTGGCCCAGACAGGGCTGAACTACCTGTCATGGTCCTCAGATAGCGAGATCTTTCTCCAGGACAGAACCCTCCTGAGGGCGATCGGTAAGGGGGCTCAGCTGGCCGCCACTGATCCCAAGATCGAAACTGAGAATGCACAGGCTCTGCACTTTCTCTGTCATCACCTGTCACCTACTCTGAAAGATGAGTATATGGCTGAGCCCAGTGCTTCTGGCCTTTGGACCGCTCTTAAGCAGCGGTTTGAGCGGCTGAAGTACACTATGAAGCCACATGCAGAGGCAGAGTGGATCCGTCTAAGGTTTGCGGACTTCAAGACGGTTGGGGAGTACAATCCAGCTCTGCACCGGATTTGTACGATACTTCGGTTGTGTGGTACTGAGATTACAGACTCCTAGAAGATTGAGAAAACCCTATCCACTTTCCACCCTGACACGGTCCAGTCCTCACGGAACTACCGCCAGGGGAACTACATGAGGTATTCAGAGTTGATTGACGTCCTCCAGGTGGCGGAGGCGCTGGATGAGGTTCTCAAAAAGAACTTTGCCGCGCAACCGCTTGGGGGGAGTTCTCGCCAGGAGGTGAACGCCCTCAAAGTCCGCAAGCCTCAACAGAAGAAGAGGGGCCGCAAGGGCAAGAAGAAGGGCCCTCCCCCTGCCCCGGCTAAGCAGAACAAGCCGGGCAAGGTAGGACAGAGGCATCAGGACTGCTTCCGTTGTGGCTCGGTGGAGCATTTCTCCCGCCAGTGTCGCACACCACCGGAGGTCGTTGAAGCATACAAGGCTCGGGAGGCGCGTGAGACGCACCTCGCCTTGGTTCAGGAGGGAGCACCGCCGGCGCCCATGGCGGCACCCGTGATGATCGCTACGCCCCCTGTTGCGCCCATAGAGGCGACCCCCGTGGTGCCCATCGCGGCAGCTTTGGCAGTCTCTACCGATGCCTACGTCACCATGGAGGTTGACCACATGGTCGCCTCGGCAGCGCCGTCGCCACTAGACATTGATGTTGCCTCCAAGATGATTTCTAAGGAGGATCAGCTCACTAATATGGAGATTGCGGCTGAAGTGAATGGCTTCTTCACCGAGTCCACTTAGCATACTTCTTTGGTTATCATGATTCCGTGATTTGATACACTAAAATTGAATAAATTCGATTTGGTTGTAAGCTCTATGAGAGCATAAAGTTATTCTTTACTTTGGCGATTGGATGACATTTATTCATTTATTCCATTATTTATACATGATAGCATGTTATGTTCTGAGATGTGTGCATTTATTTTTAATGTATTTTCTTCGTCATTACATTAATTAGATGTCATATGTTAGAATGCGTGTGGCGCCCGAATGGAGGAAACGTGCCTTGCCGATAGCGCCACCACTCATACCATTTTACGAGAAACTAAGTATTTTGAGTCTATTAAAAAATCTCCGGGAAGTATTATGACAATCGCCGGCTGCGGCTCTCACATAGTTGGCTCCGAACGAGCCACTATTATACTCCCTATGGGAACAACTTTGATCATTAATGATGCGTTGTTGTACCCGGAGTCGACTCATACTCTTTTGAGCTTTAGAGACATCCGTGCTAATGGTTTCCATGCTGAGACCGATGATGAAAACGGCAAGGAGTGCCTACTCATCACAAAGCGGGATGCAGGTGGTAAACATGTTATCGAAAGGCTTCCTTCGTTTGACACAGGGCTATACTACACTAAGATAGTAGCACCGCCCGTGTACACTACCCTCAAGACCGTCTTTAGAAGCTCTGAACTCCTCTGCCTCTGGCACGATAGGTTAGGCCACCCCGGACTTAGGATGATGAGAAATATAATTAACAACTCGCATGGCCATAATATTAAAGTGAAGAACTTCCCGAATCTCGATGATTTCGTGTGCTCCGCATGCGCTAAGGGGAAGTTAGTCATTAGGCCATCGCCCCTCAAGGTGAGGGATGAAATTCCCGCATTCTTGGAACGTATCCAAGGGGACATATGCGGTCCAATTCAGCCCCTCACGGGGCCGTTTCGGTACTTCATGGTGCTCATTGATGCTTCCTCTAAATGGTCCAATGTTTGCCTGTTGTCAACACGGAACCATGCCTTTGCAAAATTGATCTCACAGATCATACAAATGAGGAATAATTTCCCGGATTATCGTATAAAGTCTATTCAAATGGACAACACCGGAGAATTTACTTCAAAGGCGTTCGATGATTATTGCATGGCAATGGGAATCAAAGTTGAGCACTCAGTACCACATGTTCATACACAAAATGGACTTGCCGAGGCATTGATTAAAAGAATTAAATTCATTGCCCGACCGCTCCTTTAGGGTTGTAATTTACCAACTACATGTTGGGGCCATGCGGTGTTACACGCGGCTAATCTCATAAACTTTCGACAGTTGGCCTACAACATCCACTCTCCTGTTCAACTCGCGCAAGGGTCGGCACCGAAAATTTCCCACCTTCGTAGGTTCGGTTGCCAGGTATATGTACCAATACCACCCCCTCAGCGATCGGCGTGGGCCCGCGTTCCATAAGTCGGGGATATACGTTGGTTATGAGACTGTGTCCATAATCAGGTATTTGGACCCCATGACAGGTGACTGTCACACGGCTTGCTTTGCTGATTGCATTTTTGACGAGGATCTTTTCCCGACTTTAGGGGGGAGAATCTACCCCTTGATGCTAAAAGTCGAGAAATCACGTGGCAAGCCACGGGGATCCACGCTCATGACCCACGCACTGCTGAGACTGAGAGAGAAGTCCAAAAGATAATAGATTTGCAGTCTTTAGCAAATCAACTGCCCGACCACTTTAGTGACTTAAAGACTGTGACAAAATCGCATATGCACGCGCGCAATGCACCAGAAAGGGTTGAAATACCAAAGAAAAATGATGGTATACCTGCTCCCGTCCAAAGGCCTAAAAGGACGAGAAATCTGGCTTCTCAAATCCCAAGTACTCGGGGACGCCTGACAAAAAGGATAAGAGAGATTTATTATAGCCTGTCGCCAAATTACCCCAAATTGAAACGGGGAGCCAGTCGAGACCTGGCACAAGTACGGAAAATTCAGTGCATGAAATTCCGGACTTAAACTTTCCCATAGGGGAAACACCCACCGGAGATGTGAGCGCACACATCGGCGCGGGAAATCTAAAGGACATTGCTCCCATAATGGGAAATTTGGTAGAGCAAGTGTTTGCGCCAGATGCGCTCCATGACGAAATGGCCATAAATTATATTTATACAGGGGAGTCCCTGAACCGAGCAACGGTGATTGTCGACGTGAACTTTGCTACGAAAATTGCCTCAATCATAGATCTTTACCCTGAGCCTAACACGCTCGCTGATTGCAAGAAAAGGTCGGTTTGGAAAGATTGGCAGCAAGCAATTACTGCCGAATTATTATCTCTCAACAAAAGGAAGGTGTTCGGACCAGTTTTTCGAACTCCTCCCCACGTTCGCCCTGTTGGCCATAGGTGGGTTTTTGTTCGAAAGAAAGATGAAAATAATAAGGTAGTACGGTACAAAGTAAGGCTCGTCACTCAAGGGTTCACTCAATGACCAGGTGTCGATTTTGAGGAGACTTATTCCCCGGTCATGGATGGAGTTACCTTTAGATACTTGATCTCGATGGCAGTAAATATGGGCTTGAGAATGAAACTAATGGATGTTGTCACTGCTTACCTATATGGTAACTTGGATTCGAACATATACACGATGGTTCCAGAAGGTATCCCTGTTCTGAACCATGATAGAGCAAACAGGGGTCTATATAGTGTTCAACTTCAAAAGGCACTGTACGGACTCAGACAGTCTGGCAGAATGTGGTACAATCGCTTAAGCGATTTTCTTCATGAGAAGGGCTACACGAGCAATAAAGATTGCCCATGTGTTTTCATACGGCGATCCCAAGATGGATTCTGTATAATCTCGGTGTACGTGGACGATTTAAACATAATCGGTACACCTGAGGATATTGAGGAAGTGAGTTCCTACCTGGCGTCGGAATTTGAGATGAAGGATTTGGGTAAAACCAAGTTTTGTCTAGGTCTGCAACTTGAACATTTCCCTGACGGGATTCTAGTGCACCAGTCGGCCTACACCCAGAAGGTGTTGGAAAGATTTGGATTTGATAAGGCATATCCTTCTAAGACCCCGATGGTCGGTAGGTCTTTACAGCCAGACAAGGACCCGTTCAGGCCAAAGGAAGAGGGGGAGGAAACTCTGGGACCAGAGGTTCCTTACTGAGTGCAGTTGGAGCACTCATGTATCTCGCAAACTGTACACGGCCTGACATTGCGTTCGCCGTCAGTTTGCTTGCGAGGTACAGTTCTGAACCTACCAAAAGACGTGTCAAGGACGTCTTCCGGTACCTGCAAGGGACCAAAGATCTTGGCCTGTTTTATAAAAGGAACCAAGACCTATCTATTATAGGCTATGCCGATGCTGGGTACCTATCGGACCCGCATGATTGCAAATCGCAGACTAGATATGTTTTCCTTTGTGGTGGAACTGCATTTTCCTGGAAATCGTCCAAGCAAACTCTTGTGTCAACTTCCACGAACCACTCGGAAATCATGGCACTATTCGAAGCGTCAAAAGAATGTGTATCGCTTCGTCGGATGATCGGCCACATTCAGCAGACATGTGGGCTGAACACCATACAAACCGCTACCATTATCTATGAAGATAATGCTGCTTGTGTTGCACAAGTCCAGATGGGTTATGTGAAGAGTAACATCACAAAGCATATTAGTCCCAAGTTCTTCTATGCACATGAGCTGCATCAGTTGAATGAGGTGAAAATTTTGCATACTAAGTCCTGTGACAATGTTGCTGATATGTTCACTAAATCATTACCGGCATCAACCTTAGAGAGGTGTGTGCGTGGAATCGGTATGATGGGACTTAGAGAGATGCAAGTTTCAGGGGGAGAAACTTCACAAACTCGTCGCTAAAATCTCAATCCTGATGATCGAGTACTCAACTTGATGGTTGAGTGGATTGTACTCTTTTTCCCTTGAGTGAGTTTTCCTGATGTTTCTCACACGAGGTTTTTGACGAGGCAATTCGTGCAACACAACAACGTATACTATGTGCTCTTTCTCCATATTTTCTTCCACTGGGTTTTTCAGAGTTTTGAGGCATGGATATATGGATAATTACCCAAGGGGGAGTGTTGGGAAACCGGGGCTAACGAGGGGTGGCGGCGGCCTCGTGCGTATCGCATGGGCTAGCCCCTCCCATTTCCCCCACTTTACGTTAAGTGGGTACTTATCCCTTGACCCCTAGTCCCTATATAAAGCAACGAGGAGCCATCATTGTAACCCCCTGATCATTGATTAATAAAGCTGGTCTCCTCTATATCTCTCTGTTTCATTTACTTTTGCGTGTTCGACTACTTCGACTACTTCGTCTACGACGCTCGCCCTTGCTCCGCAACCCCGGATCGGACTCGCCGGTGGTGGTTGCGGAACACTTTTCTCTCTCCCTCTCTTCTCCACTCCACTCCAGGAAGGAAAAAGAAACCTCCAATCCGCCCACGATCGCCGCCGTCGCGACTTGACCAAACCTAACACGCGTAACGGACTCGCGCAAGCTATCCGATCCAATCTTGGCTGCCGGCCGCTGCGACTTGACCAAACCTACGTACAGAACCTGTAACATAGTACCTTGCTGCTTGAGGAGGTCAAGAACAGAGCAGCGGCGTGGACTCCAACCAGCGTTAGGGGATAGAAGGGGGTAGTAGCGGATCTAGCCCAATGGGTCATGTTGGGCCGACAATAGAACTGTTCATATAAAATATATTTTTCTTAATATTTTTTACCTTTTTTCCTATGCTATAAAGCTATTCAAAAAATCCCAGGATGAGTTGTGGCCCACCCTGTCCACCCTCTGCCTCCGCCACTGGAAGGGGGATCCAGTAGCCCCCACCGATAGGGAGATAAGAAGACTGGGGATCGAGAAGAAGCAGTTCATCATTCAACCAGGAGAGAAGGAGTGCACATTCAGTTCATCATTCAACTACCCAGTTCTCATGGATAATAAGACCCACACAGGATGGAAATCACTACTGCAGCTTACCTGCCGTGTCCGAACTTGGAGCGGCCTAGGACAATGAGTTCGGCGGGTGGAGTCGCAAGAAGAAAATGAGGAACACCGGCGCCGATACTCCGCGGCAGCTGCGGGAGTGGCTTCACCGCTACAAGACGGCTCCCGGTCACACGGAAAGCATCGTCTCCTCCTCTCGTCGTCGCCCAAGCCCCAAGTCCAAGCCCCAAGTTCAAGTCGCATGCGCACCAGCACGCGGACGGATGACTACTTCTACTATATATAGAGAGATGGCAGCAATGATGAAGAGAATAAGGATGGAGGGCAGCCGCTTGGTCCATGGACAAAAGGGAAGGCCATGTCGTGCCGTGGATCGGTGAGGTGGCACAAGCAAGTCCCTTTCTCGCTGGCTGATAGACATCCCTAGGCACGCGTTCATTTCATTTGCATTTACAAGAAAGGGGATTAAGTGAAACGTGTTTCTCACGAATACATCGATTAATGAGGTCCTGTTTTCAAGATACTACTGACAAGTCAGAGCAATTTGCTTCTTGAACGAGGGAACCGAAGAGAGAGAGAGAGAGAGAGAGAGAGAGTAACATCACCATCGCCTCTTGATAAATGTACAAAGCCACCAAGATTGATCATTATTCTGGAAGCACCCTAGCTCGCTCGAGATCGAGTTATACATGTGTCTGTGCCTCAAGTTTTAAAATTAATATTCTAAGGCAGTCAACATCTGAGCCAATCCTGTTCCTTTCAACCTCAATTTTTCTATATCATCCTTTCAACCTCACTTTGTCATGTAAAAATGAGCCAAATTGAAGAGTTTGTTGTTACTTATTGGACAATCTTATCCGACCTTCTCTTGTTTGATGTTGATGGGCATTCTCTTCTCTTTTATTTAATCACAGGAATCACAAGCAAGTGATTTCTCTAATTTAATCACAAGCATCACAAGCAAGTGATTTCTCTAATTTGTCATGTACAAATGAGCCAAATTGAAGAGTTTGTTGTTACTTATTGGACAATCTTATCCGACCTTCTTTTGTTTGATGTTGATGGGCATTCTCTTCTCTTTTATTTAATCACAGGAATCACAAGCAAGTGATTTCTCTAATTTAATCACAAGAATCACAAGAAAGTGATTTCTCTAATTTAATCACAAGAATCACAAAGCAAGTGTATATGCTAGCAAGCTAGAGTTTACATGCAAATGGACCATAGGCATAGGTAGGTGACAGCAAATGAATCCTCAAACTGACTATCTAATCAACAAGACAAGGCCTTTATTTTCATCATCAGAAAAGCAACATTCGGTTTTTTGAATGCACCTTCAATCTATACATACATTCATTCATCGACTGTTGAACATATTTTTGATTCCCAGCAAGAACCAACAAAGCAACAAACAAAAGACGAGCACAACTGCTCGATGATTGATGGGTAACACCACTTCTGTTTCCAATACACTACTTCTGTTTCCAATACAAGCAGCGCGCATGCGCAAGATTGCAGCAAAGAAACATTGGGAGTGACCAATTAAATTGAGATTGCCCCCTCCCTACTTTTCCTTGACAGCCCAACCCACATAGATCTCATTATCACACCTTGTACAGCCAGCCTCTTCAGCTCGACAACCAACTCGAGGAGGCCCATATGCTTAACCTCCTGTAATCATATCCAAAGAACCAAGTCAGGTTTATTCGACAAGACAAAGAAACATGCTAACAAAATAAGTGACAATAAAGAGGTTCATGACTACTTCATTTGAATTCCATAACAAGCAAAATTATCTCAATATTAATGAGAATACAGCAGGTGCAACCGTGCAAGCACAACTGACCATCCAATCAAACAAGGAGAGGAAAAAAAAGATGTCACCCTAGCCCCTCACGACCAGCCGCCAAAGAAGTGGTCAGCCATCTGTGGTTAACCAGGATGTCAATCTACAAGCAGTGGAACGACCCCGATGCCATGGGAAGCAGAGGCAAAGGGTAACATGCCAATTTGCACGGGTAACTCCGATAACTGTCCTTCAAGTCTAGCCTAATCAGAAAGAAACCATCAGATAATTATCTTTAGTTGCTAGTTGAGATAAAACCATTTCTCGAAGAGAAGGCTGGCAAGAAAATGGAATTAGGTTAAAAAGTCACACAAACTGAGTGATCACGAGCATAGTTGTTTTTCCATGTCAATGTGGGCCTGACAGAATTCAAATGGTAAATACTAACACAAGAATCATGTAGAAGCGACACATCACCAAACAAGAGGAACCTCAACATTTCTTATTGCTTGTTCTAGAAGATTTGATTAATATAAGGTATTTGATCAAGACCAGATTCATTTCAAATTTATGATACAACATGTGGAACACAATCTCGCAGACCAGGTTCAACAGGAAGTACATCCAGGACAACAACAATGTAGCCTACAGCACCACCTATATATACACACAACCATAACTTGGTGCTGCAATTCGAATTGAACCAGGGTATGAAAGATGCATGAATCAACCAACCAACTGACAGATGGAAGATGGATTAAGCTAAAGATGGAGCTAACCTCTAGGGGGCCTCGCCGCCAAACTTCTTCTGGTCGACGTCAGCGGGAAGGAGCTTGACATAGCCATCGCCGGAGTTAAGGTCCTGCTCGTGCTTGGTACTGCGTTGAGATGGCGTAGAACCTATAGTCCTCTGATGTCTAGATGCCTGTAATATATGCAACAACTTTGTAAGATAGCAAATTAATCAAAACAGAACCTAACTTGTTTAGTTCACAATTCCACACAACATGTACACTTGTACAGAACAGAATTTTTTTGCTAAGAAGAGAAACAAGCACACCGTGCGGAAAGAAAACTGCAGCGCATGGGGATGGTTAACAAATATCCATGCATCACAATCTTCTTCTAGAAACAACACTAACTACGAGTGCAACTATATACAACACGCACATACATCATCAAAAGAGAGAAAAATTAAGTTTTCATCATACATAAACAGGGTGAAATTTCAGTTTACTTCAACCAAAAAATTGCCTATCAACACGAATAAAAGATTGAGGCTGGGTAAACCAACACACATCCAGACATGGACAACCACATGCCTGAACATCAACCAAGCAACAACCACAAGCAGCACCAAAAAAACATGGAAAATAATTTCCAGATGAACACTAGCTAGGACCTCTCCTCTCCTCTAAAGTTACAATTTCCTTCTCATACCTAATTAATTCACCAGAAGCAGAGAACGAGGGAGGGAGAGCAGAGAGAGATACCTTGATGAGCTCCATACTAGGGTCGGATCAGCACGTGGGAGAGCGGAAGAAGCACACGGTTGGAGCAGTAGTCTTCTCTTGTAGGTGCTGCACCTGCGCACTTTTGTGAGTCAGGGATCGGCAAAATCGAGATGAGCTGAGGGTGGGAGGGGCGAGAGAGGGGGGTGGGCCTTAACAAGCTCCAAGGCTTCCATGCTATCGTGTCGGCCATCCATGGAGAAGAAGCACACAGACCAGACCAACGTTCCCTCCTGGCCTTCCATGGCTGCCCTGCCGGTGCGTGGTTGTGCAGGTGGATCTAGCGCCGTGTTTGCACGGCTGGCTAGGACTCAGAGCAGCTCGAGCAGAGGTGGAGTCCCGCCACCCCCTCACTCCTACCCTCCCAGGCCAGCTCAGATGGATGATGTAGCCCGCCTTCAGGTCGGCCTGGTGCTTGGCGAAGTTTTGTATCACTGAAAACAGTTCCAACAGGACAGGGTCAAGTCACTGCAAAGCAAGTATAGGAATACTTGGAACCTAACCATGGCTATAAGAGAATATACAATACAGTGAGCACAAGATGACCGGGTTCCACTATAAAGCATGATAACAGCCAAAACAACAGTAGTAGCATATAAAATTGCACCAGATCATAAACAAGTAGTTCATCACAAAGATGGAGATGCATGGTTTCTTCATAGATGAAATTTCGCACAACTCTTCACTTGATGAATAGTAAAAGCAGCAAGTATCCATGTTAATAAATTAACAACTTTTCTGCATAGATGAAATACAACTCTTCACTTGATGAGTGAGAAAGCAGGAAGTGCAGATCATTCGTCTAAGTTATTTGGAAAATTGAACAGATTATTCATCAGAAAGACCACAAGAATTTCTTCATGACTTACTTGATGACAAAAGATGGTCCACCCAAAATGTATCGTGGATAGCACGAGAATCACGAAAGCGTTGGCTGGCATCATCATCATGCAAGGCTACTCGCATAAAAGGAAATAACACATATTAGAAATTCTGGGACAAGAGGGAAGCTTCTGAATTTGTTCGTTTGGAATTTGGATACAATCATCATGAAAGATCTTATATTTCTTTGATCTAAAAGATCTTATATTTCTTTATAGAGGGAGTACTTATGAATATACATGATACAAATCATCAAAATGCCAAAGTGCTACCATGGCTCAATGGCCATGGGCCCAAAAAGTATAAGAAAAAAACAGGGGAGAGGAACTAAAGTAGTTTACCTTTGACGTAGTTGAAGGAGGAGCAGCCACTGGAGGCGCCGTGCAGGGGTGGGCGCCGGCACAGGCAAAGAGAGGCTGATTTGAAACTTGAAGCTAAAGCCATGTTTGTTCATCCTACCACGAGCCTTCTCAAACTTCCTTTTATCTAAGTGCACGTACGGCTTGGTGTGGCTATGTAGGAGCCTTGCCAAAGTGCCTCACCGCCTCACGACATTATTGGGTCACCTCGAGAGGATCTGTAGATGCACACATTTGCAAATATAAGAGTCCATTCACAACACAACTTGAAAGACTACAGACAAAAATAGTTGAATTATATTTCTAGAATTAAATTTCAAAGTACAGTTGAACTGCAACCACTGTATAATAAGGGGTCATCATGTTCTAAAACTAGTTTGCTCAGATAGTTCATATCGCAAACGACCCACAGGGGGAAATTTTTGTAAAACTGGGATTAGTTTATCATCACTTAGAAATAAACACAATCTATCTTATTTCACCAAAAAAAAAATGAAGACCCGAATAGGTTATAATACAAGGTCATGAAAGAAATACAAAAATTGTCGAGATGTAAAAGAGAAGTTCATATCACGACTGCCCACAAAGGGAAGTTTCATAATGAGCTGGGCAATAGTATCATTATCGTAGAAGTAACAATGCAACATGCTACCACTAAACATTTACATACACAAAAAGGAAGCGAATTCATTGTTCTTTGAAGTATGACAGAAGCAGCAGATAGTCTTCTCAGATAGAACTATAACGTTTAACTGAGATCAGACAACCACAGAGGGAAGTATTCATGGAGCTGGGATTATACTGCATCATCATTGCATGTCACACACACACAAAGAAAAGTTTTATATTTACCAAGGAAAGTAGCCACTCTACCATGCTCCCTACACTGTGTTCATCAGTTACACACAAACTCCACAAGTCCCCAGCACACAAAGTAGCCAAGCTAGCTATAAAGTAAATAGATGTGTTCGTGCATCACTATACTAGTGAATAAATCATGTGATAGCCATCCTTGACATATGTATAGAAGAGGCATCTTCTACAAAGTAAAAATAGCTGCAAACACTTTGACGTATCTAGCAAGAGAAAATTAGAGCTTCAATGCTCACATATACTTATGAGAGAGGTTCCAAACAAACGGGAGATAATTTCGCACTAAAAGCCTAGTAATCAAGAAGGGCAATTGTTGCATCACAGAACATAACACGCTACAAGTCACCATCGCTCAATGTCCAGGAAAAAATTCACATCACGCAGAGCATGATGGAGACATGCAGAGAGAGAGAGAGAGAGAGAGAGAGAGAGAGAGAGAGAGAGAGAGAGAGAGAGAGAGAAACCAGAGGCTTACCTCCTACACTCGAGGCCACCGGAGGAATAGCTATTGATTAACCGCATCCACCAAATGAACACAGGTAAATCGCAGCAAAGGTCACCCTGGAAGAACAACATGGCATTAGACAAAGGGAAGTCTCATAATGAACGGGGTAATAGTATCATCATTGTGAAAGTAACAAGACAACATGCTAGCACTGAACATCCACACACATAAGGAAGTTAATTCAATGTTCTTTCAAGTATGACAGAAGCAGCAGATAGTCTGCCTAGATAGAACTATAATTTAACTGATATCAGACAACCAGAGGGAATTGTTCACAGAGCTGCGATTATAGTGTATGATTATTGCAAGTCACAGACAAAAAAAGATTTATATTTACCAAGGAAAGTAGCCATTCTACCATGCTCGATACACCATGTCCATGAATACGCTTCTCGATAGGATCAAGGATGAGGCATGCTCTTGGGCGGCAGTCGGGGCACCTGGCCTCCGGCTTGTGCTACCACAAACTTGGTATGTGCACTAATCATGCTGTAATCCCTTCATCCTTGGACGATTGTAACTGAACTTCTAGCTTTTCAATGCAAAGAAACAAAAAGGACCTTTGCGGTTTCTCAAAAAAGTTACACACATACACCACAAGTCCCCAGCGCAAAAAGTAGCTAAGCTAGCTATAAAGAAAATAGTTGTGTACGAGAATCACTATACTAGTGACTAAATCATGTGAAAGGCATCCTTGACATACGTACAGAAGAGGCATGCATCTTCTAAAAAGTAAAAATAGCCGCAAACACTTTGACGTATATATCTATCAAGAACAAATTAGAGCTTCAGTCCTCACATAGACTGTTTGTACGAGATAGGTTCCAAAAAAAGGGAGGTAATTTCGCACTGAAAGCCTAGTAATCGAGAAGCACAAATGTGGCATCACAGAACATAACATGCTACAAGTCGCCATGGCTCGATGG